>NC_081436.1:24695364-24860729 GCF_949786415.1 Peromyscus eremicus | reverse complement strand
GGTCAGCACATGATGTAGTTGTGTGTGTGTGTGTGTGTGTGTGTGTGTGTGTGTGAGTACTTGTGCATGCATGTACTAAACACAGAAACTGGACCCACCGTGGCTCCCTGCTCTGTCCCCCGCACTGAGGCACACAGTGGAGATTTAAGAACTATTGCTAAATAAGTGGATGACTCTGAGGTAAACACAAGATCTTTGTTGGATGAGGCAAGAGCCGAGAGAGCAATCGTTGTCCTTACACACCTCTCATTTGGCTACAGAGAAGGAGTACGTCAGCTGCTTAGCATGACGGCTTCATCCAGCTCTTCTGCCAGCACATCTCTGGTCTCAGCCTGAGAAATTATGCAAGCTCTTGCCCGGCAGAAGTCCAGGCCTTTATAAAACACCCCCACCTATTTGTGGGCAAGTGTCCAGTAAGCCTATCACCAAATGAAAAAGAAAATTTCCAAGCCAAGCAACTGAAAGTGCCAGGCTCTGTGCTGGTCATCTGTCCTGGTGAAAGTGGTCACCTGGAGTTTGGTGGCATGGCTGGTCTTAGGTAACTGTTGCTCTCAGAGCATGATCTGAATGACTGTCCTCCACCACATTCCCATCAGTCAGATCTCACCCCCTTATTGAGAACACCCTGACACGCACTCACTGAGGAGGTGTACGCCTCTGTGCCTTGAGTCACAGGCTGCTCCCCATTTTTCTCTTTGCTCCTCCTCTCCAGGTCTCCTGGTGCACATTCCCCCATCTTCCCTTGCTGGACCTAACAGTGTGGCTTTTCTGAGTGATGAAATACCTTTTCTTTTGACCTGTCAGTGAACAGCATTGCTGGAGCCCAGTTTCCTGAAGATGGAAATGGAAGAGCATGGCTTCCTTTCTCTCTCTGGTACCCATAGCATCTCATCCAACATCCAAAACTGTTTCTTTCCTCCAACTCCCCCATCCTAATTATAACACTGCTTTCCATATTGGGTCCCTGTGATGTTCCTCTCTACCCTCAGGGATTCATGTAACTGGAAGGTTCCTGGTATTTCTCCTTTCACTAAAAAAAAAAAAAAACCATTCAAGGGTCCAGAGAGATGACTTAGTGGGTAAAGGTGTCTACCACCAAGCCTGATGACTCAAGGTTTATCCCTGGGGCTCACACAGTGGAAGGAGAGAACCAACTTCTACACGTGTGCCATGGCATGCCCACATGTGCACACACACACACACACACACACACAGGCACACAGACACACACACACACATGCATGAACACACAAAATAATACATAAATGTAATTTTAAAAATTAAAAAAAACCCGAAAAGCCATTCAGACTTCCTTCCGGTCTCGCAGAGCCCTCAGAGACTCAGCTCATACTTCTCACACCAGTGATGCTTGGGGACCTCCCCTCTCTTCCAACCTGACACCTCTCTTAGGGTGTCTCAGATGGCCACCCTTCCCCCACCCCTGGCTTCCTAGAAAACTCACATCTCCGTTTCTCTCTGCTGATCAGGTTGAAAGACTTGGATCCCCATTTCCTTCCCCACAAATTCACACTTGAGAATGGCGTGACCGAGTCACCAAAAGAAAAAATTTCATAATGTTTTGAGTAAGCTCACTGTTTTGTGTTGAGTGCCTTTCATAGCTGTCCTTAGCGGCGTTCAGCCTGCAGGGGATGGGCTGGACAGCCAGCGGCTGTCACCTGGTGTGGAGTCAAAGCTAGCATCCTTCTCACGTGACTGTTTCTTGACACTGCTACCATGGTGGTCTCATCCCTGCATTGCTGGCTTCCCTCTGAACACAGTGGCCTCCACGCTGGCCAAAAACACTGCCTCAGGACCTTTGTGCCTGCTAGTTCCTCTACTAGTCACCTTTCCTTTTATTTATCATGGATTTGTGACTTGCCAGATGTTATTTGTTCCTCTTTCTCCTTCAGATGTATTTATTCAGCATTACTAAGCTCTTCCCTGTTTACTCTGTATAATAGCTAACTGCCTTTACCTGGAATAGAGGACTCTTAAAAAATGTTTGTTATTTTTAAGTGTGTGTGTGTGTGTGTGTGTGTGTGTGTGTGTGTATGTATGTGTGTGTGTATGTATGTATGTGTATGTGTGTGTGTGTGTGTATGTGTGTGTGTGTGTGTGTGTGTGTGTGTGTGTGTGTGTGTGTGCCTGCAGAGGCCAGAAGAGGGCAACAGATCCTGGAGCAGGGCTCCCAGGCACCTGGGAGTCCCCGGTTGTGGGTGCTGGGAACTGAACCCAGGTCCTCTGCAAGCTCTCTTAACCGTTGAGCCATGTCTCCAGCCCCAGAAAGCCCACGTTTGGCACTTACTTTCTTCCTGAGCCTTTGTCTCTACCTGCAGGACTGGCTTCAAGCAGCTTTTCGAGCTGGGCTGTTACATGGGCCCTGTGTCTAGAGCCCTGTGCTTGATTTGTGTCTGTCTTGAAACTCTTTGTGTCTATATAAACACGTGTGCAGTGTATATTGAACAATGCACCCACAACTTCATTGAATGGGGCGCGACCCGCCGTGTTCATGGCTTCTCGCAAGAAGCTCTGTGGTTTACTTCTTTTATTCCTTTGGTGGCCCCCCCCCCATTTGAGTGTGAGCGAGCTCCTCCCATCCCAAAGCACAGCGGAGGCTCAGATAGGGCTGGATGAAGGAAAGAGTCTCCAAGCTGGCAGGAAGCAGGGGAGTGATAGCAGGGTCTCCCCTCTCTTCCAATGAGCTAGTCAAGCTCTCCCTGAACCGTCTGTGTCCTCGCTTTAATCTGTTCCCGCCGAGAAACTTGGCACGCTTTAGCCCATGAATAGCTCTTTGTTCCTGAAGTTTTCAAACCCTGTTTCTAAGAACTCTACAATGATACCCCTTGCTGTGACATGCCCTAGGAGGGCTTCTAGGGGGGAAAGCCGAGACTTTGAGGAATCAGAAGTCAAAAGCCAGATGGAACAATCCAGGATGAAACGCTGTCAGAACCTCAGGCTGGTACAAGCATCCCACCTGTGGTAGCTTCTTGAGGACACTGGTGATCTTGGTTGATAAGAACCCTTGGGGTCATCTGGGATGTCGGCATATTGATTTCTTCCCAAGCTGGGCAATTTCATTACAGGGGAGGGAGGACACCGGGTGTTTGGCTCACCTGTGGCGGGACTCAGACAGATGCACTCTGTCCTGGCTGAGTTCTTACCACACTGGTGTCTGAGTCTCAGTTGTGTAGGCCCAAGAAAGGCACTGAGGCAGAATGGAAAGGTGCTCATGGCTGGGCGAGCTGTGATGGGGGGCGGGGACAGACGCTGGGTAGGGCTGAGGAATGGATGTGTTTGGCGGAGGAGACTCAGACATGGGAACCATTATTTGGGACCAATTTTTTAAAATGAGAAATTGTTTTCTGATTACTCTTCGATTGGCTTTCTCTACCTCCCCATGTTTTGTCTTATGTAGCCCATAAGCCTTGAGCACACTGCACAGCTGATAATACCCTGGGTCTCCTGATCATCCTGCTTCCACCTCCCGAATGCTGAGACTGTAGGTGAGCATCCTGGTGTCTACAGATCGGACAGGCTCCGTACATGGATCTTTGCAGAACTGAGTCACTCGGAAGCCTGCGATGTGTCTGGGCCACACGAGCTCAGCCTGCTGGGTTTGCGACACAGCGGCTCTGGTTCTGGAACCGCCACCTCCTCCTGCAGAGGTCTTGGTGGGCTAAGGAAAACCTGGGCCAAGAATCACCTTTTCACAGAAGCCTCCCTGGACTCCTGAGCCAGCGCCTAGGGGCTTACACAGCAGGTTTTAGCTGTGTAGATCCAGCCCAGAGCTAAGCCCAGAGTGGTCAGAAAACACCAGGCCCCCTTGAGGAGTTGTAAGTGAGGTTAACCGTGGTTTGCCCAAGGCTCTCAAACCTTTTAAACCAGGAACTGAAGAAAGCTAGGAAGTCAGTTCCCCAGAAGATAAGCAGGGCAGTTCGTGGAAGGGAGAGACGAGGACTTGGCCAAGTGTGCAGGTGTTTTGGACGAAGCTGGTCTCCAAACTCAAACTCACCTCTGACTTCTGTTCTTTTCTAGTGACCCACATCTGAACCATAAATGATCCCGTGCTCTTCCTTTTCAACACACAGCCTGTATCCCACCTCTCCTTCCCACTCCTAATCTAAGCCAGCTTCTCTTGAGCCTGGGATGCTGTGATGGCCCCTGACTGATTTCCCTGCTACCACTGAAGTCACATGACCTACTCTCCACTCACCAGTCAATCATGAATACCTCGTCTGTGACATGCCACCCCTCCACCCTCCCTGTGGCTCCCACTATACTCAGAAACAGAGTCAAGTCTTCCTAGCCTGGCCCCAACCTGTCCCCTCCCCTGTATACTCTGCCTCTAATCAGGGACAGTAATGTCTTTGCACTTCTCCAGCAAACCACATTCCTGCACATAGTTCATCCTCTAGACACAGGATGGCTCGTTCCTTCTCTTCTTTTGGGGTTCTTCTCACTAAAGTCCCTGGGTCCTTCCCTGTTGGCACACCCCAACCACATCTGGTTTAATTATCCCTAGTGCTTCTCTCCACTGGCCTCTGTTATACTCTGTGGGATGGTTGGCTATCTCCTCTCTCTTGAGGAGAATGAGGACTTTCATGAGTGTTCATTCTGCTTATTCTTGTGTCCTGGTCTTGGGAACACAGATGGGCCCCCCGAGATGGGAGGATCTGTATCCAAAGTCTACCAGTGATGAGAGTAGTCCTTCATGGGCCACGTCTTTTTTTTTTATGTTGTACACTGTGGTGGTTTTGTGGGAAATGCCTGTGGCTCCACGGCTGGGGGCTAATGCTGATTTCTTGCTTTTTGGTCTTTCTTTGGGGGGAGGTCAACAGGCATGGAAGACCCATGGGACACAATAGAGAGGGACCTGGCTGTGGTCAACAGTAGACAGCAAACGAAGGAGCCACTAGCAAGAGAGGCACATGCTGCTTGTGGGTTCAGCAGGGAGGAACAGGGTCCTGGCTCTGGAAGGCTCTGCCTGGGAGAAGGGCTATGTGGGCTGTTCCAGAAGCTGGGCTGGAGGATGTGGGGCCTGGAGTTGCTTCTGTCTATCTGAATGTGTCTCATGGCTCCAGAGTTACCACAAGATTCCATTTAAGAGTCATACTCTGTGACTATGATTTTTAAAAACTTAAATAAAAAACCTTATTTTAATTAAAAAAAAAAAACAACAAACAACGGTTTGGCAGTGAGTTTGGCTGGTGAACGACGGACAGTCGTGTGATAAGTATTCCGAGGTTTGTGTTTCCTCCATCATGACCAGCAGATGGGAGCTTCTCTGAAATAGCAAGTGAGTTCCTAGAACTCTGGGCCTCTGGGAACCCAGCAAGTGGTAAAATCAGAGCCTTGGGTTCTCTGCACCAAGTGTCTGGTGATTTGAGAGGACTGTGCAACACAGAATACATAGGGACTTTGAGTCTGGGGGAGGGGGACAGTCCTAGAGATTTGTCACGTGCACATGTGTGGCTGTGCATTGCCACATCCAGGTGTCGTGGGAGAATTGCCATGGCTCAACCCCACCACTCCACCATCTCATCAGAGGCAGAGCTCCTCCTGGCTGCCTTACCCCTGCACTGGAAGCCCCTGGGCGGGCCCAAGCTTGCGCCTCTGGCACCAGGTTTTACCTTGGTGCTGTGGAGTGGTTTGTGAGTCGCTATAAGACGCCAATCTGAAGGCAGCTATGAACAAGACCTCAAAAGCTACAGGGGTGAACTAAAAATGGCCGGTGAACTTAAGCATGAGGGAGAAACGTAAAACTCTATGTGGAGGGAGATGGAACCCTAAATCCAACGTCAGGACAGATTGCAGCTTAGTGTAAATGAGGAGTGGGCCCTTGACAGAGGGGGCAGGGAATGGCATGCACAGCTGGGTAGACTTGGAGGTGACTATGGGGCCTCAGAGATGGAGCACATAGAGGAGCTCTCATAGGACCCTTACCAAGATCCTAAGACAATCAAGTGGCAGCTATTGCTCCCAGTTTTCAGGAGAGGAAACACCAAGGTTAGATGTTGGATAAAGAGTGTACAGGCCAGCTTCTGGCATCTGGGCATTGGGTGAAGAAGATTCAGACGCCAGGCTGCCTGGCACACAGGTCTTTTTAAAAATCCCTCCCTCCCTTCCTTTCTTCCTCATGTCCCTCTCCGGACCCTGCTCAAACACCAGGAGCCCACAGTGACCAAGGCAGGACCCTTTCTGCCCACGTGGAGTTTGCGGTGCCGGGTGTGTACAGAGAGTGAACCGCAGCACGCTCCCAGACTGAGACTGCCCTTCAGGTATAGTTAACGGGAGACGTTGGAACACCGCGTGGGAAAGAGAACAGCAGGGATGGTGTGTGTGTGGGGTCTCTGCAGGCGATGGAGGCAACGTGAGTTCTAAGTTGGTGGAAAGAAATAAGAGAGAGTGGGCCTGACAGGACACTCCAGCACAAATCCAGCTCCCTGGTGATCAAGCGAAGAGAGGATGCACATCCCACTATGCACAGTGGCAAGACACTCAGGGCCCTGGGATTGTCAAGTACAGTCGGGCATGCTATGGTGCCCCAGTGGACACAGGTGTGGGCCTGTCCATGGACCTCCAATGCAAGATTAAGGCACCCAGGCAGGAGCTCTCTACCACTGAGGATTCAGCAAAGCCCCTGGGGTGGTCTAGGTGGGTGCGGCCCTCAAGCCACCCTGCTGTCTTTTCTCCTGGAGAGGCTGGTGCTCAGAGAACTTTGCTTTGGGTATAAAGAAAGATCTGGGCTCAAATGCCAACTGGTACCAACTGCTTGGATCCAGGAGCAGATGGGGTACCCTGTCTGTCCATGGACGGCCCCAGCTGTCCCCCAGAGGAGCTCTCTCCCCATCCCGGCTCCTCTTGCCACAGACTGCCTGAGTAAGCAGCCCCCAGAAGAGCCTGACTCATTCGCCTTGGCTCCTTGCCAGTGGAATGGCAGGGAGGACAGTGGCCCAGTGGCCTGGTACCTCCCAGTTTGGTCTGACTGCCCAGCCTCTTCTGGGAACAGGCAGGGGCACTCCCATCATGCCTCTGCTCTTGGTCCCTGTACAAGCTTCAGCCTCCCAGGTCAACCTCTCCACCCTCAACCCAGACCCAGCTATCTTTCTTGCATGGATTTGCATGTTTATGTGTCATTGTCCTTCACTAGGCTGTGAGCTCTTGCAAGGCAGGGACCTCCTGAGTCACCTCCTAGTCCCAGTGCTCCTGGTAGGACTTGGCACAGTGCAGGGGCTATTTGGCAAATATTTGGTGAGGTCCCTTCCAGATCAAACAGGAAGTCCCTGCACCCTTGCCTGAGGACCGTCTCCAGCAGACGCCCCATGACCAAGCTCCTATGGGTGGCCCATCCTCTCAGATGTGCGGCATGCAGGAGCATCTGTCACATTTCCTTGCCATGCTTTCCATGGCTGGTTTCCTTCCAGCCCATTCTCACTTTCTGTCTTGGAAAATCACAAGGAAACTCCATGCTGCTCCTGGAACTCTTGCCAACGTGATTCAAGTGGAATTGAGCACATGGAGCCGTGTCCCTACGCAAGCAAAGGTGGTGCTACTTTCAGCTCAGTGGCCTCCTTTCTCTGCCAGCCTGGGTCCCTCCTTGCCTAGGTGAGAGAGGACAACTCGCGCGCGTGCGAGTGTGTGTGTGTGTGTGTGTCTGTCTGTCTGTCTGTCTGTCTGCCTGACCAGCCCAGCAGGAGTGCCATGAGACCAGCTTGCTCACTAGTGTGTTTGCTCCCAGGGTGCTCCATGGTTGAGTATGTCTAGGGTTGGCAGGCATGGGCTGATGAATAAGCACAGAGGAGAGCTGCCTGGGGACCCCTGAATTACCACCCACTCAGCTCCCACTCTTAGGTAGTTTCTTAAGCTTTGAGGGTCTACTTTCTTTCCTTTAATAAAAAATATTTCTTTTTAATTTTTAATCGTGTGTGTGTGTGTGTGTGTGTGTGTGTGTGTGTGTGTGTGAATGCACATATGTGAGTGCAGGTGGCTAGAGAGTCCAGAAGAGGGGGCTGGATCCTCTGGAGCTGGAGATACAGGTGGTTGTGAAACACTCAGTGTGAGTGCTGGGAATTGAACTTGGGTCCCCTGAAGGAACAGTACGTGCTCTTAACTGCTGAACCATCTCTCCAGCCCAGTCCAGTTTCCTAGGAACTGTTTGTCTTGGGTTGAATGACTCGCTTTCTCTGGCCTCAGTTTTCCCATCTAGGAAATAAAAGTGATATGGACACAGGGCGATCAGGGTACTGGATGAGATGGACTCTAGGTGCCTGGGACAGGGCATGGTGCCTTGTGAGCCTTTGATGGACAAACATGTGGTGGCTGCTGCTTGGGGATGTGTGTTTGTGCTTGGATGTGTGCAGGCTGTACATTCCTATACCACTGTCCTTGTTACTGTAACATCAGCCCCCTGGTGCTTGAAAGAGGGGGTCCTTCAAACAATCATGTGTTCTGTGTGCCTCCATCAGGGTCATGAAATGGCATGGGCCGGGGGCAGATGTCTGTGTGGTTCTGGAGGCCTTCCTAACCTTGATGTAGCTCTCTTATCCCTCCTGCAGGCTAACACCGGGTTCCTGAGGACGTGTTTGAGATGGAGGCCTATTATCTACCCAGTTGGCAAAAAGGAGGAGGGGTAGAACTGGCCGCCCACCTCTGCCACATCTAAGCAGAGTGCCTCGGAACACATCAGTCATCCTCGGGGCTGGTGTCCTGCCTGTGAATGGGGCTGATCACTAAGCCTTCTTCAAAGGTTTCAGGAGGAGGCACGGTGGGCTTCCAGGGGCTGTGGTGTACAATTCCATCCCTGTGAACAAGTGCTGTGGAGGGCATCCCTGCTCATCTCTCGTGTCTTAACACAGGCTTGCTTTGTCACGGACCATAGCTTCCCAGGCAGATGGCAGAGATTTGTAGCTGGATCTACTGCTTGCCAACACATGAAAGAGACACCTGAAGCTTACAGTTCCATGGCTGTGAGGGGACCTGGTTCAGATCCTGTCACATGAGAAAACTTTTGAGGTTAAAGGTCAGGCAGCCTGATGAGCCTGGGCACACACTGAATGGATCCAAGTTGTGTTTCCACCTTGATCCTTTGGGATCTTGGCAATATTCTTCATTTGTCCAAGCCTCAGTTTCTTCTTCTGGAGAATGGGGCTAATGGAGTTATTTGTGAGGCTGGGCTTCATTCATATATTCATTCTCTCATTCAGTCACTCCCTGCCCCAACTCCTGCTTCCTTCCCCGGCTAATACCTCACTCATCCAACTCAATCTCCAAACTTGCCAGATTGATTTTCTCCTCCTCCTCCAGGATGACTTCCCTCCTGACACCCTCTGGCCTGGCACCCTGGTACCTGACATTTACCCCAGTCAGCAGCATGTAGAAGGTGACTGCATGTCTGTGTCCTGGGCACTGGGCTGAGTCCTTTGCAGACAATTCCCACACTTGGAGAGCCAGAATTCAAACCCAGATAAGTCCTAAGCTTTCTGTTTCTCCCTCGGGCATCGGTTATGCATTTCTGTTTTAGTGGACCTTGATGTACTTAGCTCTGTGTCCCCAGGGCCCTGCGCCGTCTAGGGAAGCCAATGAGAGTGGCTGAGCAGATCCTGAGCACTCATAATGCATTGCTAGAACAATTACAGTTGAAAGAGAAAGAAGAAAAGCTGGGGCACACAAGGACCCCAGATTCCTATCTCCAGAACTTATTACCGCCCCCCCATTTCACTAGGAGCAAAAGCCATGTGAGAGGGAGTCCTACCCATCATGTCATGTGCCCGATCCATCAGCTGCCGTGGACAGCCTGCTCAGTGGACACAGTGAGGACAGGCAGGTCCCTTTCCCCAACCAAACTGACCATTAGACCACACTGCCCTATGAACCAAGATGACTCCAAGTCTCCTAGGCTGAATGGCCTTTGATGTATGCCAAAGGGCACAAGAGCCCCCTCCCCCCTCCCCCACTCTGGGACAGTGCATTTCTGGTGACTGCCCTGCCAAGGGCTCGGAACAAGCTGATAAGATGATACGGAAGTGACAGCACTCCCAACACCATCTTCTCCGGGTACCCGAAGCTTTTCCTTTCTAGAGCAAACTCTGTAATATTAATAAACGGTAGAGAGAAGGACGGAAGAGCGACTCTTCCCTTTGACACGGCGAAGATCACAGGGACAAGAGAGACCTTTAATCTTTATTAATGTGTCTCGAGGGGGCCTTCTCCTGCAAGCTGTGGGAAGCAGACATCCAAAGAGCTCGCATGGCTCCCAGTCCTCCGTGTCCCCGGGTGCCTCAGATCACTGCCTGGTACCGTTCAGAGTCGAGCAGGGCCGCGTCATGGGGACCTGCTGTGTCCTGGGCAAGAACAAGGTAGTCCTAAGCTGGCTCCCATCTGTAGGGGGCTGGAAGACAAGGGAATTCAGGACACAGGGCTCAGTCACATGACCCGGCTTCTAACCAAGGGCACCAATGCCCTGAAGAGGTTCAGAAGGAACCAGGCTGTCAGTGGCCAGAACAAGCACACGTTCTGCCTACAGGGCCACACCTGAGTTCATTAAGGAATGCCAGCTCCTGCACTCATTGGTTCCCGGGTGTCTTAGCTCTCTTCTGTCCCACCTGGCTAAAAGCTTCTTCCCGCTTGCCCATCCTCCTTGTACTAGGCATGGCTTGAGAGTGGCTGGAAAAATCTGGAACTTGATATTTTTCAGGCCTCATTCCAATGGCCTCATGCACCCTAGCTGGCAGCGTGAGATGAGGGAGAGTGAGGAAGGAGGGTCAGGGTCACACACACCTAAGAGGCCAAGAAATAGAGATGTGTGCCTTCATTCATCCATCCCAACATTCATTCATTGAAAAGTGTTTATTGATCCCCTACGTGGTGTTTCTCTGGGTGCCAGGCCCTGGACAAGGTTAATGTCACCAAAGTCACATCAGAATGCAATGTTAATTCTGGTGCTGTGGATGTTGCATGCCCTCTCCCTGCCAGGCACAGATCACACACAGCTTCAGAGAGATTAGCCCATCCAGATCTCCCACCGGGTTGTGGACTGACCAGGATTTAACTTCTGTTCCAGGTTGGCTTCTGACTCTCTGTAAAGCCTCCTGACAGGCCTGATCTGGGAGGGCTGGCAGGGGAGGAAGGAGGAGGCAGCTGGAGTGTGCTCACCAAAGGCCTTGCCTAATTTGATTACATCTGCTAGACTGGCATAGAATAAAGGGGACCGTCTCTTATCGGCACCCGCTCCTAATGTTTACAGAGCAAGAAAGGAAAATGTCAAGACAGGAATTTTAGTAGGGAGGGGGCACACGTTTAAAGCAGAAGTGTAGAGAGAATAGACCTGGAAACAGAGTTTCTGATTGACACTTAGCTCTGATGAGAGAGGCAAGACCCTCAGAAGGTCAGGCGGGTGCCTGGGAGCTGATGGGGGCAGAAGGCCCTTCCAGGAGGACATCAGGACATGGAAGGAAGGTGGGGATGGCAGGTGGCTGGGGCATGTGGATGGCCACTGAGGTTTATTTCCCGTAACTCCTTACTCTTTTCCAAGTCCTCTGCTTCCCTCCCAATATCTACCTTTCAGGCAGCCGGAGGACTTTGCTAGCACAGTAGAGCCCACAATTAGTGTTAGGCTCTGCCTAGGTTAGAAGTCTCATCAGCCCACTCCTGTGCTGAGTCCTGGGTCGGTGGCTAACTGTACTGGACATCCATGTCCTCATCTCTAAGCGAGGAACAAAGCCACACCAGACTCATAGGGCTTTGAGGGTGGCTAATGAGCCAGTGCACACAGAGCTCACACGGTTGCTGATATGTTCAACAGATGAGAGCTGTTGTCTTTACTGCATTCAGTATGTTTCCAGTGCTGAGGAACAGACCCAGGGCCTCGAGCCTGTTAGGCAAACACTCCCTCCCTGTCACACACTAGCTTGCCATCACTGTAGGGCTTCTCATGATACTTCCTTTTTAAATTCCATGAATAAACACACACATGTTCATGCATGCACACATATACATGCACATAACACACACACACACATACATGTACCCACACCCACACATATCTCTACACACATACACACCCATGCAGACACACCTGCACACACATACATGCTCACATATGCACACACATGTACATGAATGAACATGTTCATACATGCATTTGCACATATACACACATGCACACATGTGTGCACACATATACATATACATGTGCATATGCCAAGACACTTATATGCACACATACATACATAAATATGTACATGCACACATGTGTGAAGGTACACACATAGTTGCACATGTATACACAAGCACACACAAATGCATACATATATACACATACAAACATCTATGTACATGTATACATATACACATGCACATATACATGTACACACATACATACACACATGGGCAAACATATACATATATACATAGTACATGCACACATGAATGCATACACACACACACACACACACACACACACACACACACACACACACACTGCTCAATTCAGAAATGAACAAAGGACCAAAATCAACATCTCCCCAGGAGGAATGGCCACACACACACACACACACACACACACACACACACACACACACGGCAATGCTCTGTGTCTCTAACCCCAGGGGTTGTGAGTCTAACTCACACTGAGAAGACATGTCACCCATTAGTGTGGCTGTTTTTAAGAGCCTGAGTAAAGAGTGTTGGTGGAGGTGGAGAAACTGGAATGCTGCACACTGTGGGTAAGATGTAATTAAATGGTGCAACCAGTGTGTCCCTCTAAACTTAAGAATAGAATGACCACACAACTCAGCAGTTGCACTCTGGGCACACAGACAATAAAGCTGAAGGGCTGAGAGCTGTCTGCACATTCTTGTTTACAGCTGAAGACTCAAAGTCCTCCATATGACCCTTGGTGGTGTATGTAGTGCATCCATCCCATGGAATATTATTAAGCCTGAAAACAGGAAATTCTTCCACAGGGACCACCATGAGGTAGTGGGATGACACCAAGGTTCAGAACCTGTAGCACAAATTAGCATAACCAAAAAAAATACCATGTGATATATGAGATCCCTAGAATAGTCAAAACTTTAGAGACAGAAAATAGAACGGGGTGTCAAAGATTGGAGAAGAGAGGAATGTGGAGATATTATTCGGTTTTATAATAGTAAGCATTCCAGAGGTGGATGGTAGAGATGGTTGCACATGCCCATATCTGATAGTATTGGTCACATTTAACACCACTGACCGTATCTCACACCACTGAGGATATCTCACACCACTGACCATATCTCACATCATTGATGGTATCTACACCACTGATGGTATCCCACACCACTAAGGATATCTCACACCACGATGGTATCCCACACCACTGAGGATATCTCATACCACTGAGGGTATCTCATACCACTGAGGATATCTCACACCACTGACCATATCTCACATCATTGATGGTATCTACACCACTGACCATATTTCACTCCACTGATGGTATTCCACACCACTGAGGATATCTCACACCACTGATGGTATTCCACACCACTGAGGATATCTCACACCACTGATGGTATTCTCACATCACTGATGGTATCCCACACCACTAAGGATATCTCACACCACTGATGGTATCCCACACCACTGAGGATATCTCACACCACGATGGTATCCCACACCACTGAGGATATCTCACACCACTGAGGATATCTCACACCATGATGGTATCCCACACCACTGATGGTATCCCACACCACTGAGGATATCTCACACCACTGACCATATTTAACACCAGTGAATGAATCTCAACACTGGCCATTTCTCAAAAAATGATTGAGGTGGCAAATTATATGTCATATGCATTTTATCACTATAAAAAATTGAGAACCTTTCCCCAAATGTGTGTGGGTAGAGGCTCTTCCTTGCCCTCAGAGGAAACCACACTTGTAGGCTGGCTCTCAAGGCCATCATTGGCCTGCTTCCCTTCTGCGTCCTGGCTCCCTCCCATTACACTCTGTGCTCCTGATGGACCCAGTGTCCATGGCTCTTAAACCTCTGGGCACTGCTGTGCTTCTTCCCCTGAAGCCACCTTCCTGTCCCAGGCCCAGATCCAACATGGAGTCCCACTCAAGACTCACTTGTACCTTGGAGAGCTCCTTCCAAGTCTTGGTGGGCTCTAGATCCCCCACTCCTTCATGAGCGCCACCATACAGCCCCTTGCTAGAGTATGACCCTACCTCCTCCTCACTTTATCACTCTGAGCAGTCTCCATGACTGATCTGACCCCTTTGGATAGTGATGGCTCATGCCCAAGCCTTTGTAACCCCCTCCCAGGCCAACTGGATGATTGGCACGAAGCCTAAGTTGGTGGCTGCCCGATGACTTTGGCTTCAGAAAAGGAGAGCATTTGCGGGGCATGGTGGTACATACTTACTGTCTCAGCTACATGGGAGACTGAGGTAGGAGGAATGGTGTGAGCTTGGGAGTTTGAAGCAAGCCTGGGCAATCTAGAAATATCCTACCTCTTAAATAAAAACAAAAGAAAACAAGAACACACTGGCCTGAGAGGCTCTCACGTCTCCCAAGTTGTAATAAAGCACGTCGCAGTCCAACCCTGGGTGCTGCTTGTCTCCTGGGTGGAGGCCCCCTAGACAGATAGCCAGGGGCAGCCACCCCAGCCTGCCTTCTTGCCTCTGGAGCAGGAGGAATAGAGCAAAGGTTTGTGTTTCTCCTTTGAGAAATCAGGTCACTGGGTGTTGCTGAGTGTGCCTTACAGAGCTATGCTAATCAGTTCTCTTCTGGCCTAAATATCTGGTAATTATCTTGGTTTTTTGCTCTGCTAGACTTGGCTTCCTGAAACAGTTCATCCATGCTGTTACTTCTCGGCTCAGGCTCCTTCAGGATATTAACTACCATCAAACAGAAAGCCGGCCTTGCCCTTGCCTCGTGTGCATGCTGTTCTGAGCCTTTAACCCACGCGCACTCCTCAGATCTCCCCACAGCTTCTGAGGCGGGTCATACTAGTGCCCCAGCGGAGGGCACCAGGCCTACTGCTTCTGTAGCTATAGACCCCTCTCCTTGCCCCCTCTCCCTGCCCCCCTACCTAGTCCCTCACTCTCCAATTGCTGCCTCATCTTGGGCATGCTCAGAGGGTGGATTTCCAGGACAAGCCCAAGCTCCCAGGTGGTGTAAGGACGCTGCATCTTCCTGCACACTCACTCAGTTGTGTTAGGGTTCTTGAGAGAAACAGAACCAATGGGATGGAGAGAGGGCAGGAGGAGTGAGGGAGGGAGGGGAAGGGCGGGGGATGGGGGCAGGGAGGAGAGAAATTGGATAGGTTGAAAAATCTTCATCTATCCCTTCTCATGGGCACAGTTGGCATGGCAGAACCAGAAATGTCAGGGGTACAGCTGGGTCTGAGTTTGAAGAACTAGTGGCCTAAGCCTTGTTCTGAGTCCAAAGACCCAAGTCCCAGCAGCCCCTGTGTCCAAGGAGGAGAAGGGGAATGGCCTGGTCAGTTCTAACTGCCAACTTGGCACAGCTCAGAGTCATCTTGGAGAGCCTCAGGTGATGAACTGCCTAGATCAGACTGGCTTGTGAGCATGTCTGTGGGGTGCATCTTGAATGTTAACTCATGTAGGAGTGTCAGCTCACTGTGGGATGTACCATCCTGGGCCAGTGATTCTGGGATGGAGAGATGGCTCAGTGGTTAAACTTTGCAGAGGACCGGGGTTCAGTTCCCAGCACCCACATGTAGGCTAACAACTGTCTGGAACTACAGTTTCAGAGGAGCTGATGTCTTCTCTGGCCTCTGTGGGTACCAGGCACACATGTAGTGCACAGATACACACAGGCAAAGCAACTAAATCCATGAAATATAAATCTTAAAATCAATCTTAAAGAAGGAAGAGAGCTGGCTGAGCACGAGGTCTTTGAGTGAGCCAGCGAGCCAGCAAGCTGCACTCCTCCGTGGTTCCCTGACTTCCCTCAACCACAGACGGTGGCCTGGAAGTCTAAGCCAGATAAACTCTGCCTTCCCTTTAGCTGCTTTTGGCCAAAGTCTTTGTTCCAGCAACAGAGTGAAACCAGAACGGTGGGTGTGCCCACTACACCCAGGAGGGCAAGGGAACAGCTTCACTTCATATCCTTTTCTTCCTATTTGGTCCATCTGTGGTTGGTGGATGGTGCCCGCTCACATTGATAAACCTGAGTCCAGTCATTAAAATACTAATCTCTTCTAGAAATAAACATACACACACACACACACTTACATACAAACACATTCACACACATATATACACTCACACATCCACACTCACACCCACACTCACATATACACATTCACACACACTTACATACACATACACTTACATACACCCACACTCACATACACATACACTCACACACACAGATGCAGTTGTATCAGTGATGTGGGTATCCCTTAGCTCAGTTAATATATAAAGTTAAACACCATTCTCCCCTCTCTCCCCCCGATGGGTTCAGGTTTATCCCTTGAAGATGTGCTTGAGGTCTAGACTATGCCAGAAAATTCTCCTTGAATTTGCACTCAAGAGTCCTAACCATGCTGAGTTGTGGTGGTGTACACCTTTAACCCCAGCACTTGGGAGGCAGAGGCAGGTGGATCACTGAGTTTGAGGCCAGCCTGGTCTACAGAGTGAGTTCCAGGACAGTCAGAGGTATGTAATGAGACCCTGTCTCAAGAAACAAAAAATAACTCTAACCACCTGATTTAATGTTTGGCTGACTGCCCAGTAGTGTGCTCTGTAGTGTGTGTGTGTGTGTGTGTGTGTGTGTGTGTGTGTGTGTGTGTGTGCAGGGGTGTATTATGTGTGGCATGTGCATTCATGAGATTGTTTTCTTCCCACATTTAGACAACATGTTTGGAGTAGAGATCAAGTCTTCCTGACTGAGCGTCTACAGACTGTTTATCTAACTGTAAGCACCTCTTTACAGCCTTCATTCACTCAGACCACTCACAGCAAAATTCATTAGCCGTTCATCATGCACCAGGTCCTGTGGCCAACCCTGGATGCTGGCTGGGCAGCAACCATGGAAGAGAATTAAAGAGAAGCCAGGTAGGGGTACCCACTTCACTGATACAACTGCACATCTGTGTGTGTGGCCCAGGTAGATCGGGGAGGGTCTATCTTCTTATATTTGGGGCTATGATAGGGACAGCATCCAGGGTTCAGTGTTCTGCTACTGCCTTATTTCCCAAGCCCAGTCCATCTTTTTGGGGAGCTAGGGGGGTAGGAATTAAACCTAGAGCTGCACACTACCTAGGCACTCTACCATTGAGCCTCAAGTGTGTGTGTGTGTGTGTGTGTGTGTGTGTGTGTGTGTGTGTGTTTTGCAGGTATGCACACATATGTGGAGGACATATAGGAATGTTGGCTGTCCTCTTTTATCGCTCTTTGTCTCAGCCACTTGAGACAGGGTCTCTCACTGAACCTAGAGCTCACCAATTTCCCACTAGGCTTGTGGTCAGTAAGGCCCATCAGTGTTCTGATCTCCAACCTCACCATGCTGGGGTTACTGGTACATGTGGCCAGCCATACCTGGCTCTTTACATAGGTTCTGGGGATATGAACTCAGGTCCTCACGCTTGTGCCCGAAGTACTCTTACACACTGAGCTGTCTCCACAGCCATCCTGTGCCTTCAAAACCAAAACCAAACCCCACTCTTTGTTTTGAGGCAGGGTCTCACTAAGCCACCCAGACAAGTGCCTTGAAAGCGCATCATTTTCCTGCTTCAGCCTCCTGAGTAGCTGAGATTACAGGCCTGTACCAGCAAGGCCAGTCTGTGCCATCTTTCAAAACCCAAGACTTGCCAGTCCCACTTCTGACTAAACAAATGACCGTGCCAATTACTAATACAGCAGAATCTAAGTATTGACATCACCATTGCATCTTCCGAGCTGGAGACTTTGGGGAGCTTTTTAAAAGCTATTGTCTTTATAGAATGATAGTGTCACTGGGCTGTCAGGGAAAAGATGATTTCCAAACTGGGTTTGGTGGTGCATGCCTGGAATCCCAGCACTCAGAAGCAGAGGCAAGAGGATTACTAGAAGTTTGAGGCCAGCCTGGGCTACATAGAAAATTTCAGGCTGGCCTGGGCTGTACAGTGAGATCATGGAGATAGAGATAGAGAGAGATAGAGAAGGAAAGAAAAAGGAAGAGTTAGGTAGGGTAGGGAAGGGAGAGAGGGAAGGAGGGAGGGAGGGAAGAAGAGATGCATACAGAGAAAATGACTCTCTTGGTAATAGGATAGAGGGGCTTTGGTCCCTTACCTGTGCTTTGCTGCCTGAATGTTCACTCAGAGCAGCTCCCCATGCCTGCTGCTCCAAGGGTACCCTGGTAAACTCTTAATGCTAGCGTTTAAGTTATCTGCCTGTAGGGCAGCCAGGGCAGCCAGAATTACAGGCCCGGCCCACATCTATGCTCTTTACCCAACTAGTTTCTGTCTCTATTTCTGAAGTTCTAAAATTATATATGGAGAGAAATGTTTTGACCTTGTGGTAATACGTTTTCTGTAAGGTCAGAAATAAATAAGTAAAAATTAATCTGACAATCTCTGAGTAGGCTGAAAAATGCCACTCTGCGTTCCCCTTGGATTTGACCCCAGAATGGTTCCCCTCATTGACAACTGATTGGTTTAAATAATTCATAGCCCTTTGCCAGGCCTATGGCTTCCAAGTGGTACCTGCTTGATGAAGGCTGTGACTGACGGGTGATTACAGGCTTAGACGTTCACTGTGCATCAGAGTGAGGCTCAAACCCAACTCCCCAATGTCTTCAGGCAAGTCTATGTTCTCTCTCTGTCTCTCTGTCTCTCTCTCTCTCTCTCATCATTTGTGGGGTGCGGGGTTAGGGTGGTGTAGGTGTAGAGGCCATTGTTAGATGTCTTCTTCTATTGCTTTCCATTTTATTTCTTTTTAAAATTTACATTACATTGTGTGCAGGGACTTTCAGGAATCTGTTTTCCCCTTCTGTCATGTGGGAACTGGGGATCATTCAGGTTGTCAGACTTGATGGTAAGTGCCTTCACACCCTGAGCCACCTCACTGGACCTTCCACCTTTTTTTTTTTTTTTTTTTTTTTGAGACGGGGGTCTCTCACTCACTTTGGAGCTGGCCATTTCTGCTAGATTGACTAGCCAGCAAGCCCCTGAGGTCAGCCAGTCTCTGCCTGTGCCGCCACCAGAACTGGGGTTACAGGGACATTCTGCCACACTTGGCTTTCGCATGGGATGTGGAGTGAAAAGTTTCCACGCTTGCACAGTAAGCACCTGACCACTGAGCCACCTCCCCAGGCCCGAGTGTGATCTTCTGCAGAGCACCGACCAACGGGAGGTTTGAGGGCTGCTCAGAACCTTCCTGTTGTCCCAAGGCTAGAGCCGACCTTGTTTCCTGGGACACATGGAGGCTGCTGAGTTCTAAGGTGCATGCCTGGCCGTAGTGTCTGCAGGGAGCCTGGCCTCCTGTCTCTAAGACCAGGTTCCATCAGTTTCACAGGCCTACCCAGGACCCAGGCGGTCTGCTATCAAAGGGAGACCCCAGCTTCTCCCAGGCCTTCTGATACGGGACAAAGTGACCTGCCCTTTTGAAGAGAGGAGAGGAACGGTTCACTCATGGGGCCCGAGAGGTTAGAAATGGGACTGAAGGTGGACAGGGACGTGTTGGTGACAACTTCAACAAAAGGCATCAAAGAGGAGAAATGAAAGGCAGTCACAAGTGACAAGTGACAGAAGCGTGGCACATTCTTAGACAGAGTGAATCATTTCCTCAGACTCAGGGCAAGAGAGAGCAGGTGAGCACAGGCCTTGGCTCACACTGTTAGTCATTCTCCAGTCTCTGTAGTGTCACTCTCTTATCTCTCTCTGTCTCTCTCTGTCTCTCTGTCTCTCCCTCTCCTCTCCTCTCCTCTCCTCTCCTCTCCTCTCCTCTCCTCTCCTCTCCTCTCCTCTCCTCTCCTCTCCTCTGCTCTCCTCTCCTCTCCTCTCCTCTCCTCTGCTCTCCTCTCCTCTCCTGAGGCAGCGTCCCACTGTGGAGCCCTGCCTGGTCTGAAACTCACTCTGTAGACCAGGCTGACCTCGAACTCACAGAGATCCGCCTGCCTCTGCCTCCTGAGTGCTGGGGTTAAAAGCGTGTGCCAGTGTGCCTGGCAAGGACTTTCTTCGAGGTGTGAGGGCTCCCCACAATGATGCCTCACCCACACTTGCCGAACTCCGGTCTTCCATTGGACCCTGTTAATATGTTCACATTGAGGATCAGAAAACAAATCCAAGGCCTAGAAGCTTCCCTTCTCAGGCTGAGGATGATATCCAGTGTTTGGTTTTAGTTCCGAAGCACAGGGCTTCTTCTGAGGTAGGATATTCAAAACATGTACGGGGTAAACTGCAGACTCTCCCAGACAACAGGGCAGGGAGGGAGTGGGGAGGGGTTCAAGAAAAGGGAAAGAGGTGATTGATATAGCTGAGTAGGTAGCCAGGACTAGAGAAGATGGAAAAGACTGGAAATCGAACCCTCTGAACATTAACCATGTCAGAACTGTCCTTAAGACCTTTATGTCGACAGAAGCCTGCCCACAAAGAGAACATCTCACAGAATATACTTGTTGCTCTCATTCACAAATTCCTCAATGCTGTGGAATGGGCATGTTCAACGAATGAGGGGCCATCCCGGCGGAAGGGTAAATGGGGGGGTCGGCAGAGAGAAGCCAAGGGTAGAGCCACTTGCATCATGGGAGGTTGGCCTCAAGAGCAAAGGAGAGCCCCCACCCTCCTGCTGCAGGAGCCAGAGGAAGGTGACCACAGGGCAGGGAGGAGTGTGTCCGCCTTTTTCACCAGAGGTTGTAACCTCCATCCTGATTCCTCTGCAAGTTTACAGAACAACCCACTAGTCACTTCTCGGCGTCAAAGTACCTAGGCCTGTTGGAGAGGTGACTTCAGAAACTAGGAAAGCATCCTTGAGTGAGGAAGTACAAGGCCACCTGGCCACCTAGGCTTTGTGTATCTCACTGTTGCATGTGATTATGGATGGGCCCAGGATAGCTGTCCATTCTCTGACCTCAGAATAACCCATGCTTGGCTCTAGACCTCTGTACTGTATGTAGCTTCTTCCTGCGGGATGACCTTGGTCTTGGCTGATGGTACCACGTGGTGATCTCAGATCCAAACTGGCTTCTGAGCAGGGGAAGGGGTGGCCATCTGGGAGGAGTGACCATGGGAAAATGACTGACCTCACCCAGCTCCCACTTCATAGCGCAGACTGTAGCTGAACGAATTTAATCCTAAAACCATGCCCACAAAGAGGATTGTATGAAAGCCTCATTTTGCAGACAGGGAAACTGAGACCTAATATAGACCACCAAAAGAATCGGGTTGGACCCAGGCAGCATGCTTCCTGAGACGGAGTTCCTGCCTTCTGTTCTATACTACAGGGAGGAGAGAGATGGGGGCCAGAGTGGGTGATGACCAACACCTCAGTCCCTACTCTCTGTTACTTGGCTGTGTGTCTTTGACCAAGTGAATTGATCTTCCTGAGTCTCAGTTTCTTCATTATACAATCAATCTTGAGCTGGATGGTGGTGGCGCACGCCTTTAATCCCAGCACTCAGGAAGCAGAGGCAGGTGGATCTCAGAGTTTGAGGCCAGCCTGGTCTACAGAGTGAGTCCCAGGACAGTCAGAGCTACACAGTGAAACTCTGTCTTGAATCTGCTTCCAAGGGCTACTTTGAGGGTCGTTTATGATAGTGTATGGCTTCTAAGCACATTCTGGGTCTTTTTATTCTCAGGGTTGGAGAGGATGGTCAGGTGGCTTATGAGGTGGTCAATCATTCAAAAGGTAGCAGTCCTGATTCTCATCTTCCACTACCCAACACATAGGCTATGATCAGCTTTTAGGGTCAAAGGGTCAGGGTAAATTTCATCCTATGAGTCACATGACCCTCGTGTGCTAACTTCCAGGGTGGAGCATCTCACCATATGGAGACTGGATGCAGGAGTTACATCTTATCAGACACCATGAGGCCTGCTAGACTAGACTGAATTTCACTGTTACCTGCCAGTTGAAGCCCTGGCCCATCTGAGCAGTGTGTGAGCCCCAAAGGGCCCAGCTCTAGCTTCCTCAAGCTGTGACTCACTCCTGCCTGCAGCCAGTTCCCTTGTTTTCGGAGCTCGATGCTCCTGACCCCGATTGTTTCCACAGGCAGATGTTTGAGAACAAGAATGAGGGAGAAAAGAGAGGCTGGGTTGACTACTCTTTCTATCCCTGACAGTAGGGCTGATGGAATGCCTACTCTTCCTATGGACTGCAAAAGCTCCATGTTGTAACTAGAAGATTTCCAAGCAACACCTTCACAGCATACAGATATCCACAGCACCATGTGTGTAGCAACTAGTCGTCACTCGGGGCCAGTGAGGGCAGGATGGTCCTGCCACTCACTGTAGGAGCAACAGAGGAGAAGGTTTGTGCCCTAAAAGTGGGTGTTCTCTTGGCTTGGGAGACCCCCGAGGCCATGGCAGATTCTCATCTCAACCTTCAAAGAGCAGGCTCCTATATACTCTCTCTCTTAAGAAGGCTGCCCTATGGGCTATGTGCTGTCCTGATGTGAGGTGTGTGTGTGTGTGCGTGCTGTGCACATGTGTGTGAAAGCCAAAGGACAATTTTAGTGTTATTCCGCAGGCACCACCCATTGCTTAAATTCTGAGGCAGGACCTCTCACTATTCTAGAGCTTTCCAAGTATGCCGGGCTGGATGCCTAGTGAGTCTCAGAGATATGCCTCTCTCTGCCTCCCCAGTGCTGGGACTACAAGTGTGTGTCATCATGCTTGGTTCTAAAGCTCTGGGGACTGAACTCAGGTCCTCACGCTTTCGAGGCAAGCACTGACTGGACAGCGCTCCCTGTTCCTTGATGTGAGTTTTCACAGACACATGGTCTTGCCATTCCTAGAACTCTGACCACACACGTTCTACCCTTCCTTATTACTGTCTATGGTCAACCTGAACTTAGTGCTGGCCCAAGAGACAGCTCTGGTTGGGACTAAGGACCCCTGTTTAGGAGAGTAGTATCTGCCACCTGTTACATGCAGTCTGGTACCAAGCCAGCAGTTCCTCCTAAGTAGATATCACCACTGAGGCTCTGATTAAAATGGCAATATCATTCATTTTGCAAATGAGTGGCATTAGGCTCTGAGAGGCTAAGCCTTTCCTCTGAAGCCCTAGCAGACTCCGATTTTAGCCCCGCACTGCTAGGACTATCCTGGGAAGCACTGGCCCCAGGGTGTGTCATTTATGTTGGGCATGGACTGCATGGAGGCGTGGCCTGCACTGGCTGGCAGGATGGGCTTTGTAAGCTGTGGGTGGCTACTAAGACAGGCATCATCTACCTTTTCTCTCTTACAGAAGAGGAAACAGAGGCTGAAAGAGTAAGAGCCTTGGCCAAGGTCACAATGCTTAGAAGTGGAAGACACAGAAAGCTTCTAGCCCAGATTCTCTGCCTTCATATCCGGTACTATTTCCGGTACCCCACTCACTGCCTGAGAACATCTGCTGGAGAGATCTTAGTGAATGCTCTGGAAAAAAAAATGGCAAGGCCTCATTTCCCTGTGTGGCTGGATGGGGCTGTCTCTGCGACTGCTGCTATGAAGTGTATGTGTGTGCGTGCACGTGCATGTGCTTGTGTATGTGTGTAATCTTTTGTCAGCACCAAATCCACCCGAAACCAAAAAGAGAGTCACTTCAGTGCCGTCCCCTTTCCTTCCTTTGGTGCTAACATCTCACCATATCAAACGGCCTGAGCTTCAGAGGAAAATCATAATAAATGGCTCAAAATAACTCCACCGAAGAAACATAGGTTTGATTTGAATCGCAGAGGGAGCGATTCCTTTTTAGTCGTCCCCCCTGCCCCCACTCTGCACTTCCTGGAGAAGGTCTGCAGAATCTGCAAGATCCTTCTAAGTCAAGAACAGTCAGAGCCAAATGATTGATCTGAGCATCTACATAACTATCATCCGTCCCTGTAAATCAAGACCACCACCAAACACCGTCTAAAGCATGGGGTGCATGGTGTTTCCAACATCCTGTTCTCTGAGGCCGGAAGGAAAGGGTATGGTTTTCCTATCCTTATCCTGTCTTGGTGAGCATCTCGCTAGGGTCAGGGTGGTCCACATAACCGTGCAAGCCTATTACAAGTTGATTCATTCATCATCGTGATGCATGTCAATCAAGACAGTTCTTAAAAGCCAAGATGCAGATTTAATCAATATGCCCTGATCTGTTTAGATTTCAGTAGAGCTCCATACATGGATCCCCAAGGAAACTGAGGGACATGAGGGTATGTTTCTGTAGAAACCTCACTTGACCCACATGTTCTACAAGTGAAGCTGAAATCTCCAGAAAAACCTAGGCAGGCACAGGCCTCCTCACACTACCATTTACTTACAATGCAGGTCTGTGCGCTTGACAATGCCTCTGTGGAGCGCCACAGCCAAGTTGTGAATTGCACGTTCTCTTTCTGCTTGGAGAACAGTTCTATGCAGCCAAGCAGCCAATAGGAGCTGAGATGATTAATAAAAGCCCGTTTCTTTTAAGTGTCATTTTAAGTATTGTGGTCTGACTGCTCTGTGACTGGGCCGATCTGAACAAAGCCAGCTTGGAAGCCGCTAAAATGAATGTATTACTCGGCTTTATCGACACAATGTGTTCTGAGGCGGCAAGCCGGGCAACAATGCCGACAGTTGGAGGGAGGAGAGTGGGTCATGAATGTGGTGATATGCTGGGGCTGAGGGGAGAGTGACTGTACCCAGGCTTGACATCCTAGGCAAAACAAGGCCATGGAAAGTTCTGGAATTTTTACCTCCCTAAATCCCAATGCGGGTTGGTTAGCTAAGTGCTGAAGACTGAACAGTACTCTGCTGTGGCCGAGCCTTGTGATACTGGGTTAACAGCGAGCGAGGCTACTTTAAGTCTAACGGTCCATGAGGGGAGTCAGCACATCAATGGAGTTGGGAGGAAGTGACCAGAACCTCCTGGCTTGATCCTTTACCCAGGCTGCTTCCTCATTCCGCTTCTCTTTCGATTGGAGGGAACCAGCCCACTTTCAATATCACCTTCTCCCTACCCTCTTTCCACGCGCATTCACATTTGACCCACTTCCCCCTTCTATCCAAAGACTCGGCCCAATTCTCAAGCCTTCTCCCCCACAGTTCTGACCCAATTCTCTCACCATTTCCACAAAGACATGACCCAATTTGCCTCCCTCCTTCCCCCATGCACATGCCATCATCCCCCCCACTCTCGGCGCTCACGCTACAGCCTCAACCTCACTTCCACCCCCAGGCTCCTCATTCCACCTGTTCCTTCCCGTTTCCCCACATAGACTGGAGCTGGACCAGTATTCTTCTCCCTGAGGCCACACCGCCCCCCCCCCCCCCAGCACAGGGAAGGCCCAGCTTCACTTTGGTACGGTCTCCATCCTCCCAGGTATGTTCCCATAGATCTGACCCAATTCCCTCACTTCTCAAACCCTGCTCCCACCACGGACCTCACCACACAGCCTCTTCCCAAGGACATGCCTGGCAGGTCACTGCTGAAATGTCAAGGCCACTCACAATGCCAGTGTTCCCAATTACAGTTCGCAGCCCAGCCCTGCGCAGGCAATTACCGCCGCACCTGCTATGGCCAGAGGAAACCACGCAGCTGCCTTTGCCTTCAACTGAGATTCTGTTATTAGGTTATTTTTAAAGAAATCATTTTGTTGGCTGCCTATCTATCAGCGCTCGCATTTTTTTTTAAAAAAAAAAAAATACAAATGATTTGTGATTAGTTATGGCTCAGGTCCTTTGTTTGAACTCATGGAAAGGGGCCAATGCCCCACCCAGAGCCCTTTCTCTTCACGTGCCCACATCAGTAGGACTCTTTAAGAGGCGACTGAAGATGGCTTTCTGTGGCCTTCCCATTAAATAAATATGTGTCAGTCATCACAGATGATTTTAATTTACCCGCAGTTAGAAAGGCTACCAAGCAGTTTGTTAAGCACTTTTAGGGACTGACGTACGCAGATAAGCATGCAGTGGTGGAAACCGCTGGAAGGGAGACCCGAGGGGCTTTGTGGTATTCCCATCATCTTGCTCACAGATTCCTCTCTCTGTAATTGCCTGCGCAGGTGATGGAGACAGAGTGACTGCCAGATCCCTTCTCACCAGAGTCCAGGTGACACTCAGGGTGGGATTAAGATTAAAAATTGCTGCTGTTTGGGAAAACCCAGAGTTTTCCTCCTAAAATGAAGTGATTGCAGATGAGAGGTTTGGGATATGGCAAAGAATTATTCTGAGTATCCGTTATTGTGATGACAGCAGTTCCAGTTGTTGTGGAAGCCATCATCATCTTCTTCATCTTGGCCTTCATCCCAGTCATCATCACTATCATCACGCTCAGGGAGGTACCACCTTCATCACCATCACACTCAGAGGTACCACCTTCATCATCATCACACATGGAGGTACCACCTTCATCATCATCATCATCATCATCATCATCATCATCAAACTGGGAGGTACCACCTTCATCATCATCATCACACTCAGAGGCACCACCTTCATGGTTATCACACTCAGGTACCACCTTCCTCACACCTACCACATCTTCACCTTTCCTCTTTATCTACACCAGCTCCTTTATTTATGAACAAAGTCTTTGAAAATAATAAGGATGAAAAATAGAAGGTGTATTCCCAGCCGGGCGGTGGTGGCGCACGCCTTTAATCCCAGCACTCGGGAGGCAGAGCCAGGCGGATCTCTGTGAGTTCGAGGCCAGCCTGGGCTACCAAGTGAGTTCCAGGAAAGGCGCAAAGCTACACAGAGAAACCCTGTCTCGAAAAACCGAAAAAAAAAAAAATAGAAAGTGTATTCCCTATTTATTTCATCTCATTTTTTGAGACAAAATAACCTTGTATCCCAGGCTGGACTCAAACATAATACCTAGTCAAGGATGACCCTGAACTGATCTCCTGCTTCCACTGCTGAAGTGCCAGGATTACAGATTTTTACCACCATGCCCGGTCTCTAGGTAACACCAGGGATTGAACTCAGGGCTTTGTGTTTGTTAGGTGAGCACTCTACCCATTGAGGCACATCTCAGCTCCCTTGTTCTTACTTTTTATCTGTTTTCTCTATGGATATGCTAGCTGCCTGTGGTTTAACAACTTCCCTTCCCTTCATTTTTCCTTGCCCTCCAGCTCTCCCCTTGCTTTCTTTTCATCCCTCCGTCTCCTTTGAGACTGTCTCAACTCTGTGGCCTCTGAGGACACACAGCACGCTTCCAAAGGACCTGTAAGTCATGCAGATCCTGCTTGCTAGAAACGACGTGGAGAAGGGCAGCCTAGGCAAGGAGCGTTTCTCTGTGCTCACAATCAGATGTCTCCATCTGAGTCGACAGTCATTCTGAACAGATGCCAGGCCTTTCACAGACAGAGCTGCCCAGTGTCCACTCCTTCAGTGCTCACTATGTTAATGCTGGCCCTCAGCTTTCAGGCAGTGAGGAGTCAAGTCCACAACCTGGGCTTTCCTTTCAGGACACACCCCTGGCCTTGCCCACCGCTTCATTTTGTTTGTTTGTTTGTTTTTTATCAAATTTTGACACTGATGGACTTTGGTGCTGGGAATCCATTTGTGGATCTGAGTTTAATACCCAGCCCCTCTGATGACTCATCTGGGAAAAAAAAAAAGAACTGTGCTAATATCACCCGACTTCTTTGGGTCTTGCTTTCTCATCCAATCAGTGGGAATTCCACCATACAGCATGGGTGAGAAGCCAGTGGAGTATGGTCTTTACATTAGTGCCTGGAGTTGAGCCCATGGTAGGCGCATGCTCACTGGATGATTGCTTCTCCCAGCATGTCATCCAGAGGGGCACCTGAAGCCAGGGAACCGGCAGTACTTGGATGTCTGTGGAGGGCAGGTATTCCTGGGAGGTATCCTGCACCCCCTTGTCCACTCACGGCTGCACAGGCAAGGGACTCTGATTTACTCCCCGGGTCCACATTAAACATTCTTGGGGTGAAGTTCAACACCCCAAGTCCAGAGCTCCCTTTATGTGTGATGGGGAAGGGACTCTAAACGATCCAGTCAGAGCAAAGGGTGGGAAGGGGATGAAGGAAATGACGTGCTCCTCCGACTCTTCCTGCGCTGTTGACATCCAAGCAATCTTTGGGCTTGTGGGGAATGCTATTTGGTCACCCCCATCTTCTTACAGGGTCCATCTCTGCTTCAATGGAAGGATTCTGCAGCTGTCTGCTCGTGGGGCCCACCCTCTCTCTACTCTGCTCATCTTTACCTCCCTCAGCCATCGAGGGCGGTTGATAATTGCATTCGGGAACTGTGGCACAGGCAGGGAAAGAGGCAGAATTCCCGAGTGATTGGATGTCCTTTTAAAAACTTCAAGAGTGCTCTGAGACAATTCACTTGTCTCCACAGATGCGGGGGGGGGGGGGAGTTCCTACAGCTTGGTTCACACCTGGGGAAGAAATGGGGCCCAGACTCTGTTCTGGAGCCAGGGAAGTGGACAGAGGATACTTCAGACCCAGTTCCACCTCTATTTGTGCTGTGCAAGGGGTTATATCTAGTCTCTTGGCTACTCAGTTCCCCCATCTGCAAAGTGAGATTTTTAAAGGCGGGTCCACATGGTTGTAGTAAGGATAACATAATATAAAATTTTTTTTAATATATATATATTTGCTTCTTTTTCTTTTTGAAATGTTCCTTTCTCTTTGTGTTTCTCCTTCTTCCCAGGTTCCTTGATCTAGATTTTTAGAAATGCTGGTGGCTCAGAGGTGGGATGCTGGAGCCCCGTGACCTTGGGGAGATGGGCAGGAAAAGAACCCCACAGAAGTTGGATTGCATACACAATGATGGCAAGATGATTATGTGGGCTCATTGTTAAACTGAAAAATAAATGATATCAAAATAACAGCAATTGTATGGGAAGCCAGTGGGCATTTATTTCTAACCTCTGGTTTGTTTGTGACGACTGCCCTAGTTTATAACTGATGCTCAATCACGCAGTTATTAAAAAGAAGACACCCGACTTGACAATACTGACGACAGTGATACATCTTCCCAGCATGGGAGGCTCTTGCCTAGCTTATAATTGAAGGAAAGCTATGCAAGTGTTTTTCCTCATTTTTTAAAAATTCTTTCTTTCTTTCCCCCTTTCAGACCATCTGTCCAGCTATTAAAATCTCATCAGCTTCATTGTGAGAGTACTTACTTCCCCCAGACTGTCATCCCAAAGGGGGCGCCTGGAGCCAGTGAGCTCGGGGCACTTGGGTCCCTCTGAAGGGCAGGCATTTGCTCTGGGCTCTTGTTGGGAGGTATCCCATTTCCCTTCCTGGCTTCTGGATGCTAAATCGACAAGGGACTCTGTGATTTATTTCCCGGCCCCACATTAATGCCCAGTAATTAGTTTATAGCCTTCCTAATGTGTGGACACGTTCTGTGGTGGACGAAATCATGATGGTTCTTGTCAGCGGGTTAGGGTCTAACAAGACAGTGCTTGATCTGTGAAAGCAGCCCTCTTGGGGTGAAGTTCAACACTCCAAGTTCAGTGTGTTCTTTATGGATGATGCTGGAGGGGATGCTCGTGAACCTAAGTGGTCCAGCCCGGATGAAGCGCAGGAAGGGGATCAAAGCAATGGCCCCTGTTCTCTTAGGCACAACACCTATGTTGCTATCATGCTAGAAATGTCAACTTGAGGATCTAGAATTTCCTGGAAGATGGGTCCCTGGGAATGTGGGGGATTCTCTTACGTCAATGGATGTGGGAAGACTCATCTTGATTGTGGGCCAGGCCATCCTCTGGGTTGTGTAGAATGAGGAAGGCAAGTGGGGTACTGTCACAGGTACATCCATTCCTCTCTGTTTCTTGATGGTGTGTGTGATATACCCAGCTGCTCCAAGCTCCTGCTTTGACCTCCCTGTCACTATGTGAGACAGGATAAACCCTTTCTCTCTCATGTTGGTTTCGTCCAGGTCCTTTTTAATCACAGCATCAGGGAAAGAAAGCAAAACGCCATCTTTAGGCCCTCAGGGCACTTTATTCCAAAATTATGTGTTACATGGAGGCTGTCACCTCTGTGACACAGCTGTCCCTTTTTCCTCCCTGACCAGGAACTGTCACTCCTGGGACACCTGGACACTTCTTCTGGAAGTCAGGATGGCCAGTTGTACATCCACAGATTCAACTAACCACAGGTCACATATGTTATAAAAACTTGCATCTACAGCGAGCTCATTCAAACATTGTCTTTGTTCTCACTCACTAAATGACATCTTGGAATGACTTTTTACCCAGCATTTGAGCTGTACTTGGTAACACCAGTCATCTAGAGATGATTTAACTACACCAGGAGATGCATGCTGGCTACTTGCCTCTTCTCCTCCTCCTCCCCCTCCCTCCATTTTCTTAATAATTTGAGCCTCTTTGGGGTTTTATACCAGTGAGAGCCTTGGGGAGGTCCTGGAGCCATTCCCACATGGATATAGAAGCATGACTACACTTCATACTAGGCAGTTGGTCTCTAGAGTTGATAAACTAAGGCAGGGAGAAAAATGCCTTCACCACAGACAGAGATGAATGGGTTAATCCCTCTATCTCTGGTGGAGGCTTGAGGAACAGCCTCTCCTGACTGCCCATGGAAAATATGGAAAGTCCTCAGCACACATCAGGGAGGCCACCCTATCTCTCTCCATACTGTCGCCTATACCACGGTCTTGATGGGAGACAGTTCCAATCCCAAGAACTGAGTCCTCCCGACACCCCAGATAGGCTACTGGCAATCCAGAGACTTCCATGGGTTGACCTTTAACCTTTCTGCTTTCTTTTTCCCTGTTCCTTGGTTCATCTGAGGCAGAAAACTGGAATGTGCTGGGGATGGAGGGCGCCCTATTGACTTCTTTCAAACCCAATGATGGTCTACTGTCAGAGCGTGGTTTCTGTAAAGTGGGCTAAGTTCTCTCTCTCTCTCTCTCTCTCTCTCTCTCTCTCTCTCTCTCTCTCTCTCTCTCTCTCTCTCTCTCTCTCTGTGTGTGTGTGTGTGTGTGTGAGTGTGGTGTCATTCCTCAGGCACTATTATCCTTGCTTTTCTTTTTGGAAACAGGCTCTGTCATTGGCCTGAAGCTCTCCAAGAAGGCTAAGATGTTTGGTCTGTGAGCCCCACGGATCCTCTCATCTATCTTCTCCACACTGGAATTACAAGCATGTGCCACCATGCCCGGAGTTTTACATCAGTTCTGGGGCTCAGACTGAGGTCTTCATGCTTGCCAGGCCAGCACTTTACCACTGAGCTCTCTCTCTAGCCCTAAGCTGGATATTTGAAACAGTTGTTAAAAATATAATGAGAGCCTTAAATCTGTGCATCTGCAGACATTGCTCAGGACGCCACCGCAGCGCGGGCATCGCTTTAAATACTTAAAGATAAGGGTCTGGAAAACGGCAGAGTGGTCGGTGTCTGGATAATGCACATGGTCTCTACATGATGGATAGCTGAGAACTCATGCCTGGGAGCGACATCGCCTACTTCAGAGCCTCTTTATGTAGCAAGCCTTGAACTTCCGAACGTGAGCCTTCTAGCATGCCACTGGTTGACTGTCATCTCTGCTTTTGCTGGCAAAGGAGAGGGTGGTTCAGAGGGGCCAGCCCCAGGCCTTAGAGCCAGTCAGGAACCATAGGCAGGTCCACCTAATGCCTGCAGCCACCTCTTCCTGGAGATGGAGCTACTGGATTACAGCATGGGGAAAAACAAAAACAAACAAAACAAACAAACAAACAAACAAACAAACAAACAAACAAAAACAACAGGGCAGGAAGCCCTAAGGGCTGAGGGGGAAATCTATACGATGCTATGATGTGTGGCCCTGTTGTTCAAGGCTCCAGGTGTCGTTTAAGCTGGGATCCTAGGGCCACAGGCTTTGTGACTCTTTCTTACTAGTCCACCAACAGTGGCGTTTCAGAGGGCTGTCCCTGAACAGAGGAGTAGAGGTCTCCTCCTGGGAGAGGCAGAATCATGTTGTCTCTTTCGGCCCCAATCATCACGGGCGATCATCCCACCTGTTCTCAGTGGAGATGCCCCTGTACCTAGGAGGGCCTCTGCTGGTCCTTTGGGCTCTCACTCCTTCTCCAACACCCGCCACCACTCCTTGTCATAAGGTGTTCCTGCCTCCCTCTGGCTTGGGTCTCACCCCTGCCTCCTTTTCTCAGATGGCAGCCTCTGTGTCCTGCTCTGCCTCTGCCCGTGTGCCTGGTGCCAGGGCACAGTCTTCCTGAGCTGGAGACAGGCCCTTTGAAGCAGGTGTCCTTCTCTGACGGCAGTCCTGGGAGGGGACTCGGCTATTCTAGGGCCCAGGCCACAGAGCAGCTGCCTGCTTTCTGCTTCTGTTTGCTTCAGTGAGAAGACACCCTCCAGTCAGTTCATTCCCCCATCTTTCCTCCCTGCCCAGATCTCCTGTCTCACATTTTAATTTTCTTCTAGGAGACTGTTACACACCAGGTCCTGTCTCTTTTACTTCTCCCAACCCATTGGCCTGCCCCTTCCTCACGGACCAGGCAGAGGCAGAACCTATACGGCGTTGTTCTTAGCTTTATCTCCTGGTTGAAATGATGGCTGCTTAAAAACAGAAGCACAAGAAAGTATACGGCTCTCCGAACGTGCCTGAACTGGTAGGTATCGAACACCCGAGGGTGCCTCTCAGATGACTGGACAGGGGCAATCGCTGCCCACTTCTGGCTTCTCTCAGGTCCATCCACCATCTATGTCACCAGAACACCCAGACAATGGAAGCCTTCTCCTGCCACAATCACCAAAGAGAGGCCCCTGCCCTTGTCCAAACCAGGAAGCCCCGCATTGCCACGGACCTGTGGGGCTCTCTCTGGCCAACCCTGCTGGGCCGCTTGGCTGTAGGTAGACATACCTTTGGAAGTGATGGCTTTGTGGAATGTCATATGAGCCTAGAGTTCACCAGGGGGAACAAGAGAGAGACAAGACCATGTGACAGCCAAGGGACACAGGGGGACAAGTGGCTGAGCCTCCTGAAAGTGGGGTCCAACAGAGTATGTGGACCAGAGGAACTATCGGAGCGTGAAGGTATGGCCAAGCCCTGCTGTCTCACGGTTAGCATTTAGCTGTCCATCTGCAGCCACTGTTGTTACCCGCCCTGTGGCCCTGCAGAGTCCCTCTTCTGGCCTCAAGTCCCTTCAGAAGAAGGGGACATGTAGGGTACTCTGAAGACACCCTAGCTGCTCCCTTCCTTTCTTCTGGTTCCAGAAACCACAGGACCTCCAGGCCGCATGGCAGTCTGGAACAGATGAGCTGCCTAACATTCCTTGCACCTTTTGCAGGGTCATGAAAAAGAACTTTTGGCATTTGAGACTAAAGCAAGACTGTGTGGCATCTTCTGGGAAACAGTCCGAGGAGCCCTTTGTCCTTTGTCTTTTTTGTGCCATCTGCTTCCTTGATATGTGAAATGCAGAAGCAGTGGCTGGTGCTCTGGCAGCCACACTGGACTCTTGAGACTGAAAGTTGTGTGGTTATGGAGGTAGAGTGGGGAGCTGGGGACAGTCTATATTGCCAGATTGTGTGTGGAGCCTTCAGACACCGGAGTACACTGTCTTCCTGCTTCTAGATCCACCTGCTTGGACAAGAAGAAACCTTTCATCTTATAGACCCCCTTGTTCATTTTCTTCTTCTTTCTTTCTTTCTTTTCTTTTTTTTTTTTTTTTTGGTTTTTCGAGACAGGGTTTCTCTGTGTAGCTTTGCGCCTTTCCTGGAACTCACTTGGTAGTCCAGGCTGGCCTCGAACTCACAGAGATCTGCCTGGCTCTGCCTCCTGAGTGCTGGGATTAAAGGCATGTGCCACCACCGCCCGGCGTCATTTTCTTTTTCTGTTACTTACAATCCAGTGTAATCCTTTTGGGTTAAAAACTAAAATTGCTTCCAGGGAACTGGTCTAGGGTGGTGATATTAGATTTTTTTTTTTTTGAGACAGGATTGCTCTGTGTAGTCCTGGCTGTCCTGAAATTTGCTCTGTAGCCCAGGCTGGCCTCGAACTCAGAGATTCACCCGCCTCTACCTCTTGAGTTCTGAGATTAAAGGCATGTGCCATCACTGCCCTTGCTGACATTAGGATTCTCTAAGTATTCACTCCACATGGGAGGCAGAAGGACAACTTTCCAAAATGTCCACACTCCTGTTCTGTAACCCATGCCTCTGTTTATGCTGTCACACAGTGCAGTGGGATGGGACTGCTGTGGAATTAAGGCCTCTAGTCACTTGGCCTCCAGCTGAAGGGTATTCCTGGACTGTTCCCACATAGTCACAAGGGTCTCTAAGAACAGAGGAGAAAGGTGAGCATCTTGAGAAAAACTTCCCTAGTTCTGGCTCCAGGGATGAAGGAAGAGCCCCAGGGAAAGGATTATGGATGCTTCTAGAAACAGCAGACACCCAGGAGCCTCAGAAGGAACCCATTTCTGCTGAGTTTACTTGACCTCAGCCTGCGAAACACCCTCAGACTTCCAACCTGTGGAACTATAAGAGAGTAAATGCATGTTGTTTGAAGACCCCATGCTCAGGGTCACTTGTCATAGCTGCAAAGGAACCGAGCACACAGCCTGCTTCCTGTGGAACCATCTGCATCAGAGTACTGGGCAGCTCATGGAGGTCCTCAGGACAGGACCTGACACCCAATCACCAGCTAACTCCCAGGGAAAGTCCTCCTACCTCATGTCCCTTTCACAGAGCCTGTTTGCTCAACTCTGCACCTTGATTCTGATAGTGTGGTCCCACAGACAAGCAGCACCCACAAGCTGAACACACAGCATTTCAGCATCTGCCTGGACCTGGGATGAACATCAACATCTCAGCAGGATCCCTGGGGATTGTGGGAATATCTAGACCTTTCTCTGCTCCCTCCTCGGCCTCACCCTTCTGAGACCAGTCATGAGGGATTTCATTTCCTTCCTCTGCTTTGGACCTTTTCCCTGTTCTACTCAGCAAACTCTTCTTCATCTTGCAGAACCTAATGTAGAGAATATTTACTAGAAGATTCTCTACCTGAACCTCTAATACAGATCTGCTTACTTCTCTGGCCTTCGTGTGTGCTGGGTTCATGGTAAAGACCTTGGTGCCTTCCCATGGCTTCCTCTAGGTCCTAATCTCCTTCAGAGACAAGACAATTTTGCCACCACACACATTTACCCAACTCCTAGAACACACTGTCTTAAAGACTACATGGGTGTCATCTTCTGTCACAGGGGCAATGGCACCAAGTAACAGAAGAGGACCCTGGCTAGGACAGGAGCAATGTGGGCTGTGGAAATACATGCAGAATACACTGGAAAACAAGAAGTAAAGCAGGCAGGCCGAGAGTTGGGGATAGGAGGCCATCTCTTCTCCCCAGGCTTTGGCTGGACTTGGTCACCCATTGACACAACACAGAGTCTGATACACTTGTCATTCGAGACAACTCAAAGTGGATTGAATCAGACTATTCTCCTAGATCAAATCAAATGTCTTAATAATTTTATTGATTTATTTTTGACTGTTTTTTATGCACATGTGTGTTATGTGGTGTGCAGGCCTGTATTTGAGTGCGTTCATCTGTGCATGTGCATGTGGAGGACATAGGGCCACGTCATGTGTCTTTCTCTCTGCTCTTTTTGACACAAAGCTCTTACTGCACTTGGCTGGACTTGTCATTTTGTGTAGACTTGCTGGCCAGCAAGCACCCCAGGACCTGCCTGTTTCCACCTTCCTCCATCCCTAGTGCTAGGACTATACCCAGGCACTGCCACACCCGGCTTCTACATTGGAGCTGGGGTTCTGAACTCGGGCCCCATGACTGCTGTGTTGCCCTACCCAGCCATCTTCCCAGTCCCAAATTCATTGTTTACACTCTTTTCTGAGCAACCACTGGGCGATTTTTTTCTTCCTACCTAGAGAACTCTTAAAAGTCCCCTCTGGTGTGGAAGATCTTTAGAGATACAAATTGGAAAGGGGGCACCCTCTGATCCACCGGAAATCCATCCCCTGCCCCCCTGCATAGGCAGCACGCAGCACCTCGTCTCCCTGGCAACTGATATTTAGTTGTGAATGAAGCTCGTCGTGGAGTACAAGCTCAGCAAGGAAGTACTGCCTGACTTGGGATCGAGGGAGACTGCTACCCTCTAACAGCCCAGCCACGGAGGTGTGGCATGGGCACAGGTCTCTCTCCTTGGAGCTACCAGGTCGCAAAAGATGCCCTAGAGTTGGGTGGCAGATTCAGTCATGTGCCTGGCTCCCACCAGCACCGTTCAGGGGAGCAGGCTGCTTGTGCATTTGTTGCAGGTGTGATTATGTGGCTGCCTTCCTCCTGCCTCTGTTACTACTCCACCCTGCCTGCCTGGTGCAGCGTTGATTGGGTTTTTAGCCATCAAAGGATGGGTCTGAACCTGCACTTTGGGGTCTGCAAGCTCAGATGCTCACAGAACCCAGATATCAAAGTAGCCAGTCAGGATGTCGGGGAGTTATGGGGACTTGGGACAGGGCACCGCACATGCCTTACATCTGCTGCCCAGGTCCCACTGTTGTTACCAGGCAAGGATGAGAACCAGGGTCACAAATATATCTCCCCCAAGGGAAGCCAACGCCATGGATACTCATGGGACAGTTGTCAGTTTGTGGAACCTTGAGGCCCCATACCATCTCTAACAGATCTCTGTTCCCAGCACTAGGGTGACAATTGCCAGGCACACTGGTGGTTGCCTGGTGGGTGCTTAATCTATGTTACTTGGTGCCCTCATTGGACTAAGGGTGGGGCAAGGAGCAGATTCGGAGAGGGTCACGACCCACTCACAAGGCAGGCGTTGACATTTCTCCTACTGTCTGTGGGAGGAATGGAGTTAGCGAGATTTGATCCCTTGCCCAAAGCTACATGGCTGGTGAGTGAACAAGACTGGATTTGAACTCAGGCTGTTGGAAGCTAGAGATGCTGGGAACACCAGCCCTGACTGAAACGGAAGGCAAACTCCAAAGGTGATGGAGCAGGGAAAGCCTAAGACATGTCTTAGTCTTCAATGCAGAATATGACCTGCAGGTTTTTTCCCCATTATTCCTTTGTTCTGGCATCCCTCTAGGTGTAGACCCTAAGCAAGCATGTCCCTTGGGATGATGTCTCTGTCCAATATCACCCCTCCTACTCACCTCTCCCTGCCACCCCTCCTACATCCGGTCTTTCCAGCAACTGTCTAAACCAATGGTTCTCAACCTGTGGGTCCCGACCCTAAACATTTTCACAGGAGTCATATATCAGAATTGCGTATCAGATACCTACATTATGATTCATAACAGTAGCAAAATCAGCTATGAAGTAGCAATGAAAGTAATTTTATGGCTGGTGGGGGGGGGCAGGAATCACCACAACATGAGGATCTGTATTAAAGGGTCACAGCATTAGGAAAGTTGAGAATCACTGGTCTAAACCCTGGTGGTCCTTTTCACATTTCCATTCACTCACACCTTGTCCTGGGACACAATGATGATTTAGCAAGTTCTTTTGTGCCAGGCATGGTGGCGCATGCCTTTAATCCCAGCACTTAGGAGACAGAGGTAGGCGGATCTCTGTGAGTTCGAGGCCAGCCTGGTCTACAGAGAGAGCCAATACTATGTAGAGAAACCCTGTCTCAAAAAAAAGTTCTGTTGTAAATGGGTGAGAAGCCTGTGGTCTAGAGGTGGGAAAGGAACAGGAAATAGCTCTGTAGAGGATAGCAGGGATGCCAGGCCTGGGGTGTGAGCTTGCTGCCATGGTTAATGCTGACTGCCAGGTAGACAGGATCTAGAATCACAGGAGACAAGCCTCTGGCAACGCCCATAAGGAATTGCCTAGATTAGGGTGAGGTTGGAAGACCCACCTTATATGTGGGTGGCAACATCTCATGAGCTGGTATGGGAGTTTGAATGTAACTGGCCCCCATAAGCTCATAGGGAGTGGCACTATTAGGAGGTGTGGCTTTGCTGGAGTAGGTGTGGCCTTGTTGGAGAAAATGTGTCACTGTGGGGGTGGGCTTTGAGGTCTTCCATGCTCAAGATACTGCCAAGTTCACTTCCTGCTGCCTGCGGATTAAAGGTATAAAACTTTCAGCTCCTTCTCCAGCACCATGTCTGCCCGCATGCCGTCATGTCCCACCAAGATGAACTAAATCTCTGAAACCATAAGCCACCCCACTAAATGGTTTCCTTAATTAGCTTTGTCATGGTGGTCATGGTGTCTCTTCATAGCAATAGGAACCCTAACTAAGACAACCAGGGGCCCAGACAGGATGAAACGGAAAAAGGTAAGCTGATGGCCAGCATTCACCTCTCCCTGCTTCCCAAGTGCCATGCAACCAGCTAACCTCTGACTCCTTCTCCCTGCCACAATGGACCACACCTTCCTACCATGAGCCCAAATAAATAGTTCCTTTCTTAAATTGCGTTTGTCTGGGATTCTTCTTTTAGTTTTGATTTTTAATTATGTGTACTTGTGTAAATGTGTACGGGAATGTGCGTGTGAGTGCAGGTGCCAACAGATGCCAGAAGAGTGTGTCAGATCCCCTGGAGCTGGTGCTGGAGGTGGTGTAAGCTGCCTGGCATGAGTGCATGGAACCAAATCAGGGTCCTCTGCAAGAGTAGCAAATGTTCTTAACCACTGAATCGCCTTTTCAGCTCCATGTCTCAGGTATTCTGCTGCAGCCAAGTAACTAATACACCTTACAGTGCCATCTCGGGAAGGCAGAGACATGAGGATCAGGAGCCAGCCTCAGCCACACAGAGATTTCTAGGCTAGCTCTGGTTACCTGAGACTCTGCTTCAGAAAGCAAACAAAACATATTGAAAGCAAAACTGTGGAGGGCAGGTATTGTGCTGGGGCATGCATGGGAATGTAAAGTGGGATACAGAGCCCAGCGGGGCCATGGCAGGAGGTGACAAAGGAGCTGGGAAGTAGACAGAAGGCGAGGGACAGAAATTATTACTCTGTCCCCAACCACAAGAAGAATGGCCTTGCATTGAGCAGCATGTTCTGTTTTGAGAATCATGGGAAAATCTGATGAGTGGCTTCTCCAGCTTCCCCACACTGCCCTGGGTAAGGGACATTCATCTAAGCTAAGCCCTGGATTGCTGAAGATGTCTCCCATCATGCATGGGAGTATAGGCATCAATACCCAGGACATCTTAAAGAAAGGCTTGGGGAGGAGGTCCAGGGAAAATTGTGACCCCAATGAAGTGTTGGCGGTCAGATGGGCATGGGTTGGAATCCCAGCTCTGGCACAGTGTGACCTCAGCAAGTTCTTAACCTTCCTGAGCTTCTCAGGATGGGGGTGATGGGGATTGTGGTTCATCTCTCTTCAGCTCTGTGATGCTTAGATAAGAGCTAACATCTGGGAAACATCAGCAACAGTTCTTAGTAGAAAAGAGGCACTCAAGGAATGTTAATGGTTGTGGGTGGGGAGGCTCTGTGGGTGAAAAAAAAGCTTATTATGCAAGCATCAGGATCTGAGTTTGATTCTCAGAACCCACATTAAAGGCCTGACTGTGTGCTATGTGTTTGTTAAACCCTGGGAAGTGCTGAATGCAGAGGGATCACTGGACTTCTTTGGCCAGCTAGCTCAGCCCAATTCACAAGCTTCAAGCCAGTGAGGAAATGTCATTAAAAAAAAAAGGTAGATGGCACCCAAAGAACAGCTTACCCACCCCCACATAATGATTATTATTCTGTAGTAGTGGCAGCTGTACACACAAGAATATGCATATACACACAACGCTATTATTATCATCACCATCACTCTGCTCGATGTTATTGGGATGCGGCAGAGGGTGAGGTTTGTTCTTTATCTGATAACGATGAGATCAAACTTGGGAAGGGAAGCAGCAGAGACTGAGTGACTAAGCAGAGAAAGAGAACAAGAGGAACTGGGCTACAGAAAGGGCTGAGGTGGCCACAGCCCATCCTCAGAGAGCTTTCCTAGGGTACAGACAAGGGCAGGGAGAAGCTGGCACTGGGTATTGAAGGTGTAGGGGGCTACAGAGTCGAAGCTTGGCTCTCAGAGGAATGAGGTCACAGCAGTCTGCTCCTGAAAACTTGTTTCCAAGCCTGAGCATTCTTGTTAGCAGCTGGAAGCCTACCCAAGGACAAGGAGGTTCAGGGAGAACAAGCGTGGATCAGGGATGGGGTGGCGGCTCCTTGGAGGCAAATGGAGGTGGCTAAGCCAGTACTTCTCTGCTAGACAGTAGCCACCCTGGATGTCCACCCCAAGCCAAGGTGTCCAGTACCCCGAGGCTGTGACTTATCACCTCCTCTGAGCTATCTGGCAAAGTGGCAGCCAGGAGGCGCCCCAAGGGGGCTCCAACATGAGTGTGTGTGTGCGTGCGTGTGTGTGTGTGTGTGTGTGTGTGTGTGCGCGCGCACGCGCGCAAGGGAGACACCTGCTCCCACCCATGTCCTTTTTTTGAGAACGGGGTTCCGTTCGAGCCCGAAAGGAAAGACTGGCTGAGAGGTTGGTTTGAAAACCTAGCAGGGGAAGCGGGCAGGACGCTGCATCTTTTCTGCGTTCCTAGAACTCCCCGTACTTATACATTTTTGGTGTGTTACCACGTTGGTCACTGGTGGGTCTTCTCTTTTAGGATGAACTCATCCTTGAGGGATGAGTGAAGCCTTTTATGCCCTAAGCACGAGCTCTCGGTTAGGCGATGGGCCAGGCTCTGGGGAGAGGGTGGAAGGCAGCCCCTGTCTGTGTTTACTGTCTGTGGTGGCTTGCATGTGAAATGTCCCTCACAGGCTCAAGTGCTTGAACACTGGGTCCCCAGTTGGTGGCGCTGTTTGGGGTGGTGATGGAATCTTTTAGAGCCATAGCCTTGCTGGAGGAAGTATATCACTTGGGGGGAAGGGGTCACCTTTGGGGATGTACAACCTCACCTTACTTCCTGTTCACTCTCTCTGCTTCCCGAGTGTGGCTACCATGCGATCAGCCAGCTTTCTGATCCCGCTGTCACACCATGTCTATCCTCCTGGAACCAAAACTAACTCCCTTCTTCCTTAAGTTGCTTTTGGTCACGGTGTTTTATGACAGCACCAGAAAAGGAACAGAATCAAGCTTATTTTCTAGGAAGGTGGGAAGGTACCCCGCCCCCCATTGTGTGCTGGCTCTATCTCTTCCCTTCACCCCTTCACTGTGTTACTATGACTACCTTCGTGCCAGTCACCCAATTACGGCAGCCACCCTCTCTCCAGGCCTCACACCTCCCAGTGAACCTCTAATTGGTGTTGACTCCTCATACCACCTATTAGGCCCTCAAGTTCCAGGGACCAGAGCAGGTGGGGGGCCAGTGGGATCCTCCTGGCTCACACCCTGTCCTAATAAGAACTGCTCAGTGACCCACTTCTGTCCCCATGGGCTCACATCTCTGTCCCCTTCCAGCTTTGTCCCACCCTGACCTCCAGTCACACCAGATCACCAGTTCCCTCTGGGGTACACGTGTTTTTGTGCACACCATTCCTCCTGTCAGGAACACCCCCCTTTTCTCTAGCTGCTCACTCGATTTTCAAAACTCTGTCTTCCCCAGGAACTCCCTACCTACCCCATCTCCATGCTCCCAGAATCCCCAAGTGTTTATACTTCAACCACCGTTTGGTGGATCTTCCCTACCAGACTGAATTCTTTTGGGCAGGGATCTGTCTATCCCTGCTCTATCCCAAGGCTCAGCAGAACCTGGCTGGGGTGGCATGGGGGACAGTTGCTGAGAGCACCCCATACCCTTTCTTGTCAGGAAAGTCACTGGCCAGACCACATTCCTTGGGCTTATGTTGCTTTGAGTCAGAGTCTGGATATGAGTTAATGGCTGCAGAGACCCCTTGGGGTGACAGCATACTGCCTACCATTCTCTTGACCAGCAAGGTAGCTCTCTTCCTCTGTCTCTAAGACACACATTTTAAGTGCCACTGTCATAGAAATTAGAACGTCTCCCTCTCTGTGTGTATGTGTGTGTATACTTGTATGTATGGGTGTGTTCATGTGTGTACACGTGTATGTGGACGTCAGGGGTCAAGTTTAGGTGGTGTTCTTCAGATGCCATCCAACTTAACTTTGGGGGGCAGGGTCTCTCATTGGCCTGGAGCTTGTTGAGTGGCTATACTAGCTGGCCAGTGAACTCCCAGGATCCACCCATCTCTATATTCCTTGTGCAGGGATTCCAAGCCCTCACCACTGTGCCTGATGTGTGTGTGTGTGTGTGTGTGTGTGTGTGTGTGTGTGTGTGTGTGTTTGCGGTGTGTACATGCCATGGTGCAGGTCTGGAAGCCAGAGGATATCCTCAATGTCAGTCTTTGCCTTCCACTTTGTTTGAGGCAGGATCTCTCACTGTTTGACGCTATGTAGATCAGTCTAGCTGGCCTGGGATCTTCTGGGGATTTGAACTCTGGTCTTCATGCTTACATGACAAGCACTTTACCTATGAGCCAGCTCTCTAGCACTCACCCTGGTTTTCAGTGTGGGACTGGAGGCTTGCTTCCATGGCAAGCATCTTACTGAGCCAGATTTCCAGCTCCCAGAGTCTGTTTCATAAACACCACAGACCCTCAATTGATCATACAGAGTTCCAAATCTCCTAATCTCAGCCCGAGTGCCACCCCTTAGTGGCACTAATCCAGGCTTAACCTGTACACACACAGGCCAGTGTTGGTGAATTAGGCTCTAAGGACCCTGATTTCAGTGACCTTGAATGATACTGCTTCCCAGGAGGTCCCCAGATCCTTGGCCTTGCACTTGGGATTTCACAAAGGGTCATCAAAGGTTGAACCAGTGCAGGGATTGCTCCATGTGTGGCTGTGAATTAGCCTGGACATGTAAAATGCAAACTTCATGTGAATATGGAATTTGGCCAAAAGACTTAAGATTAAAAAGAGCCATCGACATTTTAAATTTTAAAGACATTATTTTTGTTTAGAGACAGGGGTCTCACACTGTGGCTGAGCTCATCCTTGAACTCGCTATGTAGCCTAGGCTTGTCTCAAACTTGTGACAATCCTCCTGTCTCAGCCTCCTGAGTGCTGAGCTCACTGGGGTGAGCCACCACACCATGCCCTGATAGTCTGATAAAACTGGAAACTTCTTAGCAGCCTGGGTAGAGGTTCCGACCTCTCCCTGACACAGCAGCTCTTGCCCCTGATGTCCCCTGACGGCCTCTGTAGATGTGGAGGGAAGCAGAGCTCAGGGCCAGGGTCTTTCTACAGGATTCCCACGCTCTGCTCCCTCCTCAGGTCCTTGTTTCTTCCTAAGCCCCACTTGGATCATGGCATCCCTCTGTCTCCCTTTCTCCCTCACTTCCACTCACTCCCCTGTCTTAGGCTCATTATTTATTTTAGAGTGCCAAGAAGGATGTTTTCCCTTTACCACTCGCTCAGAAACCCACCCCTGGGTGATAGGAAGGGGCTGCCATGTCTGTACTCCCTTCCCTTAAAGCTGGTGGTGATTATTTATTTATTCACTAACAAGGATAGGTTGACATTCTGCACTGTCACTATCACTGTGGGGACAGTGAGTAGAAAAGATTAAACGCCCCTGACCTCATGGCGCTGATGGTCAGGTGACAGGAAAGAGATACGATTATAACAAAGAAATGATTCAGTGGCCTGGACAGCAGTAAGTACTTAAAATAAACACAAACAAGCAAATGAAATGAGTATGGGATGTGGTTTAGGAGGAAATAGGTTTGTTGATTGACATTTCAAACAAGATGGTTGAGGACAAGGGGGACAGCTGTCCTCCCAGATGGGGTGTTCTTCCCTTCCTTACCCCACGAAGTCATTCAAGCCCTAACCCCCAACCACTCTTGCAGTGGGGTTATGATACTTCCTGCTTTTACAAGAAAGGAAACTGAGGCTTATGGCCCCAAATGCCACAGCTCAATGGGTTGAAAGGAATCTGCAAAGTGAACCTGGTTCTGTAGGGTTACAAACGTTTCTTCTTCTAACATCGAGCTTCCTCTGAAAACGCCCATGACATACAGGGGCCGTACAGTTGGATATTTCCTGAAACTTTCCATAAGCCCATGGAACGGTCATGCCATGAACACCTCCTAAATGAAAGGTCCCAAAGAAATAGGGTCCTGGTTTGTCAGTCCTGGAACCCTCTGTTGGGAATTGTTCACTATTGGGAATTGTTCACTATAATCCCTTAGCCTCAGTCTAGCCCAGAAAGGGGGTGGATTACAGTTATGTCCTCCCGGAAGGGGCAGAGTGGCACACTGGCAGAGAGTCAAGTGGTCAGAACCCAGCCCTCCTGACTACTCACGCTGGCTCAACAGGGCTACATCTAATGCAGAGAAAATAGGGCCTGTTACAGGCAGTGACCATGAACAGTAGCCAAGGTGCCATGCCCAGAGCTTTCCGTGGGCCTCCTGAGTGTATGGAGCACAGGAGAGAGGGGACCTCCATGTGTCACAGGGGCCTGAGTTCAAGTTCTGGCTCAGCCACTTTCTGCCATGTGACCCTGGTACGTGGTCCTCTCCTCATACTCAACTGGGAAACAAAGAGAGTCAGGGAGCATGGGGGCAGGGAGCTGTGAAGTATTGTGCGCAAAGTCAGGCTTGGCTAGCAGATGCTAAAACACTGGGCCTGCTCTCTGGTAAGCTACTATCAGAACCCTGGTCCTGGGCAGGGGGTGTTCCAGGGCCATTAGATGAGCTACATGGGAATTTTCCTGAAGGACAGAGGCTCTGGAGGTGCTGGTATACTATAATGCCCATAGCCTACCCAGAGGTCCTTGCTCTAGAAATTGCTAAGAGATACTTGGGTTGCGATAACAGAAATGGAAGAAAACCCACGGCTCCCTTTCGCTTCCCTGTAGAGATTGAGCGGGCTATCTCCCCCCTCCCTTGAATAATTGCCCTCACGTTGGCCAGTTAGGAACTGCACAGCCCAGGGACAGAGTCCTTTGGCTTCTTTTATTTTATAATAGACTTATGATTCATTATTATTTTTTTAAAAAAGAATTCCAGGAAGAAAAAACAAATCATTCTGGTCTCTCTTGCTCTCTCTCCATTCTAATAATGCTTGCATTCATTTAAATCATATTAAGAATCTCTGAGTCAAGATTTTGATCAATATTTCTTGTGCACCTACTGTGGGCAAAGTTCCTAGACTCTAGGGCCTAGAGAAAGTCAGGTTATCTTGGAAATATGATATTGTTAGGGAGTGGTGTACACACAATGAGAAAGCAGGAGCGTCCAGAAAGGCAGGTGGCTTCCCTTAGACCAAAAGCTCTGTTCTTTCCATCTGTAGAAACAAGAGTGCATGCTGAGAGGCCTGGAACATTCTGCCACCCTGAAGGCCAGGCGAGGACCATGCAGTTCTGAACTTAGAAAAGACAGCTAGAGACAGTAGAGGAGCTCATCATTCAAGAGAGTGAAGGAGCAGAGCAGCCAGCAGAGGTGCTGTGCACAAGCAGATGGGGGTACTATTGACCCTCCAGGAGCCGGAAAGTTCAGCAGGGGGAAGGCACCAATTTGGACAGAGGGCAATGTTTTTGTTGTTCCTTATAGTGAGGTAAGGGGGTAAGAAAAGAAGGATCAAAGTGGGGGTGGTTTCTGCACCAGCTCCTGGCTCCTCCTCTGCAGGGATGGAAGTCCTCTGGGGGGGGGAGGAGGTCGGAGTGGGGGCAACAGGGAGGCAGGGGCTGGAGTCTTTGGAGATGATGCTTCCTCTGGGGTTACAGCGGAGGCTGATTCTCCAAGAGGTAAGCCGCTGTGGTCCAGAGATGCTGTACTTGGAGCAAGCCGTTCTTATGACCTCTTGGAGATTTGACTAAGTTTTTTATTTTTTCTGAAAGAGTCAATTCAACTCCCCACGCCAGTACGCTCCTAAGACAGCTTTCTGAACACTTTCAAGTTTCCACCCAGCACTCTGTATATGCCAGTATCACGCACAGCCTGCCCTCTCTCCCACCACAGGCTGGAATCCCAAGAACGACACCCACCTGCCAGAGAGTTCAAGTTCACATGGAGAGAGTTTTCAGTTATCTGCCGAGGGGAAAATAAGGCCCGAGGTGTTTCCTTGATCTCCTTCCTTCCCCAGAGCAGGGCCCTAACAGGTGGCCACGTCCCTTCTCATCCCTCCGCAGACTCATTAATTTCAAAAGCAGCCACAGAGACAAGGAACTACCTCCCAATTCTTCTGTTCATGAAGAGCTAAGAGAAAATAACCATCTCAGGAGACTTCACACAAAAATCCTAATGAAAAGTAGAGAGCAAAAGAGACAGGAGGTGGCCAGGCCCGCTTTTCAGCTGCGGTTATCGGCAGCTTCTCGGGGAGGCACTGGAAGCCTGTTCACTAGGTCTCCAGTGTGGGCACAGAGCACAGTTCAAGACAGGGTGGGGGCATCTTTCTAAAGAGTCTACTTTCTCACCCCAGGCCCCGATTTGAAGAAGCAGAAGTGCCGATGACCCAATCCTCATTGAAGCTGACTGTTCTGAACGCTCAGAGACGCAAACTTGCCAATACCATACCAGCTGTGCGTGCCAACTCACGGGAACCTGTGAACCTCACTCAGCTTGTGGAAATACATGCAGTTTGAAAATCAACACCTTCAAAATTCTCCAGACACTTCCCGAGTGGCCAAGGTCTGGCATTCTGAGGTGGTCCCAGGCCTGCGAAGTCCCAGGCCTGCGAAGAAGTCCCAGGACAAAAACTCCAGAAATGGAAAGCCAGGCCAGACAGGGCCCTGAAACTCACTAGCTCTTCCAATGTGTGCCTTGACTCCACGTGGAAAAGGGACGGTTAACCCAGCCCTCCCATCCCTGCCTGGAGGCAAGTGCCTGGACTGGGCACCCGGGGAGGTTGCTGGGGACAGTGCCAAACCCACAGCTCCTGTGCGCATCACACAACTCTAGGGGAGTGTTGCAATTCTAACCCTTTATAGTCAATGGAGGAGGGAGAGAGTGCAGCCCGGAGAGAAAGCAAAAGGGGGTGCGTAGCTGCGGACATCGAACAGATGGGCTCCTAATGAAAATACTTAAGCCTTTTGATGCACAAGCGACCCAAAGCCGCCACAAGTCTGCACGTCTACTGCGAATTATGAGATGTTTAAAAGATCACGGTATTAAGGATCCGTCAATAAACCCCTGATTAAAAAAGTATATTTATACCAAGTCACCAATATCTGATTACATTTGCCCTAAAAGAAAGACACAGATTTTTCTCCAATTTTTTCTTGGCTGCAGATCTCTTACCCCTCTAACCAAAATCCAAGGAATGCAAATAGCTTCAAGGGATCATGTCCCCAAAGCAGCCCTCATTCACTTCGCTTTCTTTCTCTTTCAGCATCAAAGCTTGCCATAAATGTTTAATTACATGGAAGCTGCCTTTCCACTGCAAATGACTGGCGCTATGAAAGGCTTTTCATTTTTTAAGAGAGGCGGAATGCGTGTGTGTAAAACGGTCCCTATTAATTTCCTGATATTGACTCTCTGGCTGGGGACGAGCATGGAGTGCTCAGCAGAGAGCGTCTCTGCAGAATGTTAAAGGCAGGGCTTGGACTGAGAAAGGGTACCAAATGCAGTATGCGTCAAACAGACCATCGCTCAATGAAGTCACTTAGCTATTCAAAACATGTTCAGCCATCACTCAACCAAGAACACTGGGAGGGGGCATGTGATGTGAGCTCTTTCCCAGACTAGTGTTTGGCTCAGTATGGGTTAGATCCCCAGGATGGGGCCGTTAGTTGTTACCCTCTCCCCCATCTGCTGGCCCCAACTCCCTGCAGCACCATCCCACGTTGAGCTTAACAAACAACCCCGCAGTGCTCGGTTCCCGGTGCTGCCTCCAAGGGCCTCCAGTCTTGGTTCACATCAGTGGAAAACACACACACACACACACACACACACACACACACACACACACACACAAGCCTCTTTCCACACAGGGGCATATGTGTCTCTCTGCCTGTCTTCCTATAGGTGGCTTGTTCACACAGACAGATATAGCTATGCAAATGCACTCCTTCATACTAAAGTCTGTGGCTAAATTCAGCTTGTATGACCTGCAGACTTTTCCTCCCTCCTCTCGTGTTTATTAATGTGTCCCAGAAGCACATGCCTACCTCATGCCCTAGTCTCCCGGCCTTTACACCGTGGGAGCCCCTTGGCCCATGGCACACGCAGCACACATGCCCCAATGACTCTGCAAGAGCAAGGCCAACCGCTGGCACCCCCACCCCATGCTTTCCCATTCCCCCTCAACCTCTCCGTGCCCTCACCTCCTGCCTGTACAGTGCTGACTCGACTTGCTTCTGGATGACAGACATGTCACTCTGTGTGGAAGCAAATCGGCGCTCAGCCTAACCAGCAAGTGACCGCTGTTTATTGGAACTTGGGCTTGTTTCCTGTGAGAGACGCATGCATTTATAGACTTCGTAAATGTGAAAACACACACACACACACACACACACACACACACACACACACGAGCCACCTTGAATGATACGTGGGGCTCACAGACATTACGAAATGCTCTTAAACTCGGCTTGAGCTCCTGAAATAATTAGAACCTACCAAATAAGGATTCTTAGAAACAACCGATTTTTTTTTTTTTATAGAAGATTTGTAGTTGGTGATGGGTCTGTAACTTTTGAGGAGTGAGGGGAAGAGGAAGAACCTTTTCTGAATCCTTCATTGCAAAAAAGCCGAGCAGCACGCAGGGAAGAAATTATTTTCCCTCCTCCTAGGTGGCAAAGCTGGACCCAAAGGCAAACCTTAATGACTCCAAAGCAGCCAGAGCATATCCTGACTCTACAGACAATCTCTTGTTTTCGCCGTAGCATAGATCATTCCAATGAGGAGGTTTGGGAGGACGGGGTGGAAGCCAAAGAGTAGAGTGTGGGTTTTTGCTTATTGATTTTCTTTCCTCTGAAACTAACCCAGCCAACCTTGATCTGCAGCGGCGGCAGCGGTGGCGGCGGCGGCGGCGGCGGCGGCGGCGGGAGTGAAGTGGGAAAATGGTGGAACGTGGAGGGGACTTATTTGGAGTCGGGTGGGGAGGGGGAGTGTGGAGGGGAGGGGCGGCGTGGGAAGGGGGAGGAGGTAAGAGATCAAATACCTTCGAGGCAGCAGGTTCTCCATAATCCGGAATGGGTCATGACTTCCTCGTTCTTTTTGCTGGTTTCGTTCTCACTGACACTTTTGGTCTTGCAAACCCCTCTGGAGTACAGCCAATAGTCGGTTCCCACAGCGATGGTCATCAAGCTGAAGGCAGCGAAAGCACCAACGGTGGTTAAAAGCATTTGAACACCTCGATCAAACAGCCCCATAATTCTTCATTATATAAACACCCAACCGACTTCTGGTTCTCAGGAGCGTGTGTGTGAGGGTGCGAACGGTAATTCCACTACTAATATAATGGATCTGTGTGTGAGTTGAGGATATGGAGAGATATAAAAAAAGGGAGATAAGAAAGCTCACGGAAAAGTGTGTAAATTATAAAGATCACACGGGAAGAGAGGCTTGCCTTTTGAGATCAAAAAACTGTTCCAGTTGCAGCGATTTTTGTTTTTTAAAAAAAGGGGAAAATAAATAAAAAGACACCCCCCACCCCCCCCAAGTGAGATGCCTTAATCTCTTTTCCTAAAATTCTGGTCTCCAGTTTCCATATGTGATCGCTAATTTGGAGATGGCTTCCACAGCGCGCCAGAGAATAGTCGAATTCTCAACACCATCTCTCATGGTCCGGACCTAGACAGTTAGAGACTGGGAGAACCGGGGAGCAACCTGCGGTCTTCGTTCGCGGCTCTGCGGCCTGCGCCATGAAAATCCCTGGCTTCGCCAGTTCTCTTCCTTGGGGAGGGAGGGGGTTCTCGGGGGTGCCTCCGTTTCAGAGGAGACTACCCAGTCTTCTGCAAGCCCTCGAGCTCAGCTGCACCGGTGCGGGGGTCTCGCCTCCCATGGTTGTGCCCCGGCGGCAGCGGCGGCGGCGGTGGCGGCGGCGGCGGCGGCGGCGGCCGTAGCAGGGCTGGCGGGCGCGGCGGCGGCAGGACGAGCAGCCGCGGTTATTGTTGTTGGCGGCGGGGGTAGTGTCGGCGAAGTGGGGGAGGGAGGGGGTTTCTCCCGGAGAATCGAGGCGGGGTTCCCTCCCCCGATCCGCAAAGCTCCTTGGAAGCCAGCGAGTGAGCGAGCGAGCGAGCGATGGGGCGCGCGAGCCGGCGTCTTGCAGCAGGCAGGCCCGCCCGCCCGCCTCCCCCGCTCGCGGCCGCGCAGCCCCGGGCCAGGCGCTCCCAGCTACAGCATCGCGGTGCTGCTGAAACGGACGGCTCTCTCCCCGGCCGGGCGCTCCCACCTACTGCATCGCCGCGGTGCTGAACTGGACAGCTCCCCGCGACCGGGCGCTCTCACCTACAGCATCGCCGTGGTGCTGAACTGGACAGCTCCCCACTCTGTGTACTCCCTGAGCTCTGTAGCCCGCCAAGAGTCGGGCCTGGGCCGCGGGGGGCCTCTGTCCTCCAGCGACAGGCCAGGCCAGGGCCAAGCGCAGGGCTGCCTGGCCTCCCCCCGACTCCTGTTCCACAGTTCCGGAATGAGTGCTGGCCGGGGCCTCCTGGAGCTGGGAGGAAGGCGTAGCTGGCGATCTCTCTCTCTCTCTCTCTCTCTCTCTCTCTCTCTCTCTCTCTCTCTCCTCTCCCTCTCTCTCCCTTTCTCTCCTCTTCCCTCCCGCCTCGGTGTTTCTTCCAGATCAGCCTCTTTCTCATTCCATCTCTACGTGCCCAGAGCTTCAAATACAGCACTCCCAGTCAGACTACCACAAAACTTCAATCAGCTGCTTTTCCGCCTGGAAGAGATGGACATAGAACCTGGATGGGTAATTACAAACATAATCTATATGTGTGTTTCTCCCCCAATTGTGGGTTCCAAGATGCTTTTGGGGGAGACGGGTTGTTTTATTCTATTGGCTGGATAGATGCGTCTCTTTCCTCAATCCCTTCTTGAGCTTTGTGTCTTTCTGGCTAACACGGGTGTGCATAGCTCTCTATGTGTGACTCTCTAGTTTTCTGTGAAATTCTACATCTTGCTTCCACAAGTAGACATTTTGGAAAGATTATTCATGTGAAAGCATGAGGGGAGAGTGGTTGGTGACTGGGGCTAGGGCCATGATGCTCTTCTACTCATCTCAAGGATAAAAATGTTTTCAGGAGAAGTGGGTGAGTGTGGATCTTTCCAAGTTCCCCCTTGTCATCCATAAATGAGATTGAAGAGATTTTTTTTTAAGCATCTCTGCTATGAACATGGAAAGGCAGGAGCCTCCTCTTGCTCAGCAGAGCTGTGAGCCTGGGTTGATTCCTGTGTCACCTCCTCAGACTGCGTATGCAACTTTTCCTTAACGTGAGCCTGGAAATTGAAGCATTTCGGCAATGCTCACAGCTATGGGTGACATGTTTTCTCTGACCAGTTTTGTGACTAAGTAAAAGGAGACCATCCGAGGCAGGCTCCAGGCTATGTCTTGCCTTTGGGGGAGGGGCTAAAGAAAGCTGTTAGTCGAATGGGTCAGTTGAAGGGTGTCGAGAGATGCTTTGATTTCATAATTTGCTAATTCCACCCCCCCCATTTTGCCTTGAGATGATTTGCTCAATAATTTATCAGTGATCCAGAAATTAGGGGTGTACACAGAAGAGGGCTGACGTAGAAATAGTTTCTTGGGGTGTGAAACCCACTGCCTAACTTCATCCTTTCACTTTCGAAGTCACAGGTAGAAACTGTCTTTTTCACTACCCTGCCTAAAACTTCCTTTTTCTCCCAGTCTCTGCTCCCTCTTTGGACCAGAAGGACCCTTCTGAGGATGGATAGCTGTATCTCTGGGTCAGGGAGAGGGTCCTGGCATCTGGAGAATGCAACTCAGAGTTCTGCGAGCTGTGCTAGGGATTTTAGTGGAAGCTGGAGCTGGCTTGCAGGGGAGGGGTCTCAGGCCTTGGTTTCCTGTCCTAGGGGGGGCGGGAGTAGCAGTGGGAAAGAGAGAGGGGATGGTCTGTTCATCCCGGGGCAGTTCAATAGTGGCTTGGGTGGATGTTTTTCCTGGGCTCCTATCCTTATGCTTTTTTGGTAGTGAGTCTAACCTTTAATGGTTGAGCCATGCTCCAGCCCCACTGGGCTGCTATCCTTAAGGAAGCTGTGAGACACAGGTGTCAATGAGGGGGTCTCTTGAGGAGGGCAGTTGTGGAGAAATGCATGGGTGTCCTTTTGGGTGTGTGAGAGGTTTCCCATCATCGGTGCCTGTCACCTTGACTGCCTTTGACCTGCCTATGGATAGTGGTGGCAAAACACTTCTTCTCATCCCTTCCCCTCTTCCCAGTCAACTCCTGAGCTTTCTGCTCAGAAGGCACCCACAGCAGAAGCTCTGAAGCCTCTGGTTGTGCACAGGCTCTGCTTACCTCAGGACTGGTGAGGGTGGTTGTAACATTCTCAGCATTTGACTCATCTTCTGGTCAGCTCATCACCAGGAAAACAACAGGGGTAAGGGGAAAGGGAAGTGGTTCCCACAGCCAGCATGGAGCCAGCAGAGGCTGCTGCATGGAGAACAGGCCTGGGGAGACAGCTTCACTCGAGACTTGGGCAGTTGCCATATCCTGCTCAAGTTGGCTTCCTGAAGACTCAGTTTCAGTGTCTGAGAAATGGGTCTGTAAGCACCTGTCCACTCCTTTCAGAAGCTTCCCAGACACTTCCTGTTCTTGGCTGCTTGCCACACTGCTATGACTTTGGTTACCACATTGATCACACTTAATTGGGCTGTGACCCCCCTCATTGCCTCCTAAGTCCTTGAGGTCAAGAGCTGAGTCGTGGTCACAGTTAAGACTTTGGAACCTAAGGAAGTTCTAGATCCATAGTAGACTCTTGGTAAATGTAGCCCAAGCAGCTACAATGTGAACTTCATATGGCAGAAGAGAGGTGAAGAGCATGGCATGTGGCAAGGGGGATGCCTCTCATTTCTTTACCCCATTTTACATCCAAAGCACTCTGTCTTCATCCTCTGCACACTTCTTGTCTCATAGCCCCCCTTTCTAGATGAGTTATAAGCCATAGGGTCCTTCCACAGAGACCTGGGAGAGCTGGCCTTGCTCAGGCCCTATTTGCTGCTTGGGACACACCAGGCACCTGCACTTAGTGGCCGCTGAATGGATGTCTAGGGAGCAGCTTTGTGTGACTGCAGTTTGTTACTTGGGAAGGGCTTAGAGGAAATTAGCTGAAATGCCACAGGCCTATTTTGAGCTACCTCTTTGATGGAGTGGAAATAACATGGGATTTGGGCGCAGCAGACCTGGCCTTGAAGTGCAGGGCTGCCGTTTCCTCGTTGTTTGACCTTGGACAGTTACTTAACCTCTCGGGAAACTTGTACTTTCATTTATCAAGAACTGGGGGTACGAGCCTTATGCTGTGGTCACCAGAGTTATATGTTAACAGCTATGACACAGGCTGACATTTATTGGGTGCTGACCCACGCTGAATCCCACAACCCTCCTATGAAGAGGTATCACCTTCCATGCATTTACAGATGAGGAAACAGAGCTACCTAAGGATGCAAGTATATGGCATCACTTTTCAGACTTAGGGCATGACAGACCTTGAAGTCCAGTCCAGTTCTGAGCATCCTGAGGAAGATCCTTGCATCAGGACTATCTGCTTCTCAGCCACAGTTTACAGAGAAACTTCTGGGTGCTAGGTGTGTTTAAGTTGATACCACACTCAGATCAAGTAATTCTCAACTATGTGCTAAGAACCTTTCCTTTAGGTGAGCAAAGGCCCAGAGAGGTCACATCCCAAGCCCAAGGTCATATGCCAAGTAAGTGGGTCAGCAGAGATGTGAACACTTTGAAGTTATTCAACAGCCACTAACAAGTCCAAAGCTGTTTTATTCAGGTTTTTTTTTTTAATCCAAACTCAAGCATCTACTGAGTGTCAGGTACTGTGCCGACTCCTGGCGAGTGGGGCAGTCTCTGTAAAGGTGAAGGTAAGGAGTCAGCCATGGCAGCACACATTTGTGATCCCAGTACTCGGGAGGCAGAGGCAGGAGGATCACTATGATATTGAAGCCAGCTAGAGTTAGATAGTGAACACACACACACACACACACACACACACACACACACAGAGAGAGAGACAGAGACAGAGACAGAGAAGAAAGAGGGAGAGAGAGAGACAGAGAGAGAGAGCGAGAGCGAGAGAGTGAGAGAGAGAGAGAGAGAGAGAGAGAGAGAGAGAGAGAGAGAGAGAGAGAGAGAGAGAGAGAGAGGCATTTTCTGTGGGGACATGGAGCAGAAAACAGAAGAGATAGTTAGGCCAAGATGGGAGTGGGTGGGGAACTGAGAAGACAGAGCATCCCAGGCTGGAGAAACGGCCTGTGAAAGGTTTAGGTGTGTGAGAAGAGACGACTGGACAGTTACAAGGAAACAGAACAACAACAAAGTCTGGCTGTTGCTGCCACAACGGTGGGAAGTGCCCAGCAATCTTGGAGAAGAGGCCAGAGCGGAAGAAATAACTTGGAGGGGAGGCATCAACCAAGCCTGGGGCAAGGGACAGCCAGGTTGATGTGGTTGGTCCCCATGCCAGTGATGAGGCAGCCTGGGTCAGCATAGTGGAACTCTGGGTGGGAGGTGTGGTAGTCAAGAGCACTTGGAGAGAGCCAGGTGAGCACAGGGACCCACACTGAGGTGGGCAAGTGTGAGGAAGGAGCAGGTATGCATTTGGGGGTGGAGAGTGGGAAGCTGAGACCTCCACCTCTCTCATGGAGCTGGTTGCCATGTTCTGAGACCTCTCCACTCCATGCTCTCATTCTCTCTCTTCTTTGCATACTAATTAATTAATTAGGGATGCAAATCATTCATTTGATTCCATTCTATTCCCAGCAGAACAAAAATCTCACGAAGGCAAGAGATTTTATCCACTGTGTTCATGCTATATTCCCAACCCATAGAACACAGCCCAGCACACAGTAGGTAGACACTAAAAAGGAATTCTTTTACTGGTGTAAAAAATCCACATGTGTGTTGCCTCTGGGCTAGACAATATGCTGAGGGGCTTGGGACCCTGCTGAGATAAAAATAATCAAATCAAAGAGCTTGACAAGTGGCCTGGTAATTCAGGACAGCCCGGTCCACTTGGGACAGTCATGGGTGTCTGACATCCCATGCTGTGTTTTCCTACTCAGTGCACACTCTTGTGACACTTAATTTTGCATTTGGAATTTTTGACTGATGTCCAAGGTTGTCTGGCACATACTAGGTCTGCAACATGGGTTTGATGAGTGAATGAACAAAAGACATGCGAGCCCAGGGTAGCAAGCATTTAGTTCTGTCCTAAAGGGGCTCAGAAGGCATTTGGTGATCAGAAGACCCATAAAGGCCAGAAGAAAAGGTCATAAGTGGTTAAGAGACGAGGGGAACTCCAAGCAAGGCAACATGACCAGCTATCACAGAGGACAAACCAGTAGAAAGTGAGGTGCCCTTGGTTATAGGTACCCGTCAGCCTGATTGTTCTTGCTCAGGAGGAAGCTGGGAGGTGGGCAGAAGAGGTTGTGGAGCCAACTACATCTGGCTTGGAATGCAGCTCTGCTACCTATTGGCTATGTGGCCCCATGCAGGGAATTAACCTTTCTGGGCTTGGCCTCATCTGTAAGTATGGGAATGGTGCCTGCTCCAACCCTTTGTTCTTCCCAAAAGTACAGTAGAGGTCTTGGCATTGCTCACTCTCACCTCCAGGAAGGCGTAGTCACTCACATGTGTAAGCAGCCACGGATAAAGAGGCCTGTTTTGTCTACACTGTCGTGATTTTTTTTTTGCAGCCTGACACACTCTCACTAATGATCAGAAGTGTCTGCCACCTGCCTTTCTTCTCTGAATGTCAAATCCTGTCTCTTGTCCCTTGTGGCAGCCCCAGCACCTAGAAATTGCCAGAGTATGGGGTTGCTGGATGACTACTTTCTGGATGACCGAGATGGGTTGTGGTCACTGAGCAGGGAGAATGAGGCATTCAGAAGTCAGGAGATGAAGGACCTGACTCTGGCCACTGGGGTGTGATGGGGACAGCTGGGAAAGATGTCATTCATGGAGCTTTTGAGGTAGGAAGGCCCAAGCAGGACAGTTATCTCGGGGCTGGGAGAAGGAGATGCCTGGAGACAGGACGTTCTTCCCAGCAAGCCTGAGGATGCTGGGACAACGAGCCACCCAGCTTGTCTACTGGGGGTGTGATTTGTTCTGAGTTCGAGGACAGCAGGAAGCAGAACTCTGCTATGGAAGTGTCCATGACAAGAATCCCTGCAGTGAAGTTGCTTCTCTCCCGGGGACTGCCACCCCCAGCCAGAGCCATGAATCACAGCCTGAGGGCGGGTGTGGGGTTCCCCAGGAGCTGAGCCACCCATGAAAATCATGAAAGAAAATGAATAACATAGTTACAGAGAAGAAAATTTCAAATCCAAAGAGCACACGATGGGGCAGGGCATGGCAGAGAGAGCAAAGGGCAGCCAGAGCGGAAGCATGGGGGAGAAGGAAGATGCCACTGTGCATAGACCCCACCCAGAAGGTTAACGGCTCAGTGTGAAAAGGCAGCTGCTGCCACACCTGGCCACCTGAGTCTGATCCCCAGGATCCACGTAGTGGAAGGAGAGAACTGACTCCCACAGGTGACACATCTGGATGAGCCAACTAAAGGAAGACAGGCATGGTCCTGAACGGTCTACTGACCAGCCACCCACCTCACAGGCCATCTCTGTCCTTCCTTCTGGATGTTTCTAAATCCCATGGCCCCAGGCTGACCTCAGGGCCTTTGTATCAGCATCATCTTCCAGGGAGCTTCATCTCTAGGAGCTGACTTATTCCCTACTCCCTACAGGTACAGAGAATAACCGCATGGTAAAGGCGGACCCCACTGGGGTCCCCACTCCACTTCAGCCCCTCCTAGGCCCTCATTTCCCACAGGTGTTTATTTCCTTAGCTACCGTGTTAGGTCCAGAGCTGGGTTGTATGACTGTTATGATCTCTGCCTTTTGTAAAGCATCTGGCACACAGTAGGTGCTCAATAAACACACATGGATCCAATGGTAAAGCCCCTGGGTCTGTGGAGAGGCAAGTGGAGGCATAAGCATCATGGGAGAAGGAACTGGTGATGGCTGGTTGGGAAACCCACCAGGACAGGGGCAGGGCTGGAAGGTCTGTCTGAGGAAAGTGTCTCTGGGAATATCAGGAAGGCTTCAGAGGTATCAGGGCGGTGTGGACCTTACCTAGGGGTAAGAAAGAAAGACTGCAGATGACTTTGCCAATGAATCTCAAGATAGGTGAGATAGGAGATCACCTATCAGGAGATAGGTGGTCACTGCTGAGGTGGCAGGGCTGGATGTCACACGGACTGGGGAGTGGTCCCTGAGGACCAGACTCCAGCCTTGATGCCTCCTAGCCGTGAGAGCCCAGAAAGGTGACAACTTCCCACCCTGTCTGAAAAGTGAGGCCGCGCTGCCTGCCTGGAGGTGCTTGTTCTGATAATTAAATAAAATAACGTGAAAATGCACTTGCAGTCCTCCTGTGGTAAGCCCTGAATAAATATTAGCTGCATGTTAAGCTCCCATTGGCAGTGTGCGCTTTGAATAAAACACAAAAGTGGGAAGGATGTGGTCCCTGCTCAGGAGTCACACAGCCGAGTGTCACTCAGCATAATGTGGGAGACAGGATGTGGGTGAGGGAGAGAGGAGGGAGGCCTGGCCCTGCGTCCCCTCAGAGGGTGTGAAACTCCACTTGGGGTTCCATCCAGAAAGGGCTTTGAGGAACTGGTAACCGCAAGCCAGACAATGGTGTAGGATGCCGAAGGGGCCCCTGCTGAAAGGGTTTTTAGGCAGAGGGATTTGAGATGGAGTAACATGGGACAGACCACCAAAGCTGGCGGAGCACGTCAGTACATGAGGCAGTGGGTGTCTGCCTCCTGGACAGACCTTCCCAGAGGCGGATGCTAAGCGATCGACCACACAACCGGCAGCTGTGATCGGGGAGAGTGGGTGGGAGCTACAGATCGTTTTATTTCCCCAGTGTACCAGGAGGGACCAGGGCTAGGAGGGGAGATTAGGCAAGGGAGGCCATGGGTGCAGCCTGGTATGTGCTGTGTGCCGAGCTCAAGGAGGCCCAAGGAGGAACGAGATTAGCTGAGGTTCACGGGAGCTCTGTGCACACCAGGCAAGCACTCTGCCGAAGAAGCCACACCCTCATGGCTGGCCTTGGCATCTCTCAGGACTTCAACAGAGCAGACAACCATAGACACAGCTCTGGTTTTAAAAGGGTGGGGTGGAGGAGCAGAAAGGCGGGCCACAGCAAACCTCCTCAAAGACAGAGCCTGGGAACCGTTCTTAGCAGCACGCCTGCTGAGCACCGACTGTTCGTCAGGTACCCTTCACTGTTCATCTTTGAACTTTACCACAAACCCTTAGGGGACGTTCCGTCATGTGGCCTCACTTTGCAGGTGTGCAGCTCAAAGCACAGAGCTGTTAAGCAGTGTCTCCGAGGTCACACAGCTAGGATGGGACAGAGTTAAGATTCCAGCTCTGAGCCAGGTGGTGGTGGTGGCGCACACCTTTAATTCCGGCACTCTGGAGGAATTAGAGGCAGGTGGACCTCCGTGAGTTCAAGGCCAGCCTGGTCTACAGAGAGAGTTCCAGGACAGCCAGGGTTATAGAGAGAAACCTTGCCTGGGGGCTGAGGGGAGGTGGTGGAGAGATTTCAGCCCTGAGCTTCTCCTGCTGTAGGACTCCATATTTGGGAATCACCTATTGTATCCTGGGTATGTTCTTCTCTCCTGTTATAAAAACCTTTGGGGTGGGGAGGGGATTGAGGCTCAGGGGAGATAACCATGCCAAGCCAAATAACCAGCAAATGTTAGAGGTAGTTCATCTATTGCTCTCTGCCTGTCTGAAAGTGTTGGCCACTACACAGTTAGAGTTCCGGAGTGTCCTCTTCTGACCTGTGACCTGAGACCACACTTTCTTACCTGGCCTGGGCTCTGGTGCAGAAGCAAGGCTTGCCCTACTCTACAGGGATTCTGTCAAACCTGGGGAGGGGGTAGTGGATGGAACATGGGTTCTGAGCCCCAGAGGCTTGTGGGAAGGTGCTTCTCAATCCAAGAGCTCCACTTTCTTCATGGGGCAATAAAAAGATACTAACTAGCAACTGTCTGGTTCAGTAGGGGTTAATTATAGCAAGCCCCAGAACCCTGGTATGGAGAGGGTGCTCCGGAGAGCAGAGGCTGCAGTCTTCACCCACACAGCTCTTAGAGATATGGCCGTGGATTCTGATCCCATGTCATCACTCCCAGCCTACTCTTCTCAGCAGCCAGCCCCCAACAGAGGTCAGGCACACCTCTTTTCCTCTCTGACAGACTCCTGGATTTTGGCACCTTCCACAGCCCCCTTTGGTCCTTAAGTGTGTGACACCCAGACAGACAACTGGCTCAAGCCTGCAGACCTGGCCCTTTCCACCCTCTGCTGCCTGTCACCTCCTCTCTACGGTCACATCTCTCTCGTGTCTCTCATGTCCTTGTTGGCAGCTCTGTGTTTCTACACGCGCACAGTCACGAAACACACGTAAGAGCCACAGCCGCGGAGCCAGCCTCACGGATCCACACACATGTCCTCGGAGGTAGCAGGAGGCACTAGGGCGTCATCTCTCTTTCAAACAACCACACTAGAGGGACTCTCTCCAGGCCTGGAGCATCCCCAGGCCCAGTCTTAAGATGGCAGCACCTCGTTTTTCACAGGGATGAATGCCCTGATTTCTCCTTCGAATCTTTGCTCCCTGTCAGCCGTTCCCTTTATTTCTGGCTGCTCTAAACAAGGCTCTAAACAGCAAACACTCTTGTACATGCATCCTCCAACCAGACCTTTTAGCCCTACTAAATACAGTTCCAGTAGTGGGTTTACTTAAGAGGAGGGCACATGTATTTTTCTTTTTATGTTAGCTAATGTTGCCACCAGAAAACCTTGTAACACTTCCCCAATCTCTCCAGCACTTCCAGGGCCACCCCATCCCCTCCAGCCGCTCCAGCAGTGGGTGTTCGCATCATTTAGGATTTTCCTCTGAGTGATGCAGGCAACATGAAACCTCATAATCCCGACACTTGCAATTTCTGGTTAAAAAAAAAAAAAAAACTTGTTCCTCTTTAACATGTTTGCCAACCACTTAGCCATATGCAATGCCCCACCTAGCCTCATCTTTGCCCAACTCCAACCCTCCTTGTCCATTTCAAGTTCGGGGCTGCTCTTTACATGTGTAGGCATTAACTTTTTGTGCAACAGCTCTGTTGCCAATAGTTTTATTCTCAAATTGCTTGTTCTTGTATTGACTTTATAAATGATACCTGTTGTCATAAAAATAAGGCCTGTATAATGAAATCTTTTCAATTTTAAAATATTTAATTTACTGGGGGTAGTGACGGGGTGGCATATGCATACGTGTGCATCTGTGGGGGGCAGAGGAGGGCATGGGGGGGCACCTGCTCTCTATCGTTCCATCTTGCTGACCTGAGTCAGAAGCTGGGCATTTTGGTTAGGCTGGTTGGTCATCCAGCTCGAGGGATCCTCTTGTCTCTGCCTGTCACCTCTGGGATTAGGAACATGAGTGGCCACAGCTGGCTGTCACATGGGTGCTGGGAATTTAAACTCAGGTCCTGGCTCCTGCATAAGCACTCCTAGCCGCTGAGTCAGCTCCCCAGCCCCATGTCTTTCTTTTAAAACATGACTTTTTTGATACTTGAGACTATTTTTTTTTGCCATCTCCTACATTTTCTTTCAAGATATCTATTGCTTTAAAAAATGTTTTTGGCTGTTAACTCTCCAGTCCTCTTGGGGTTTACGTGTATAATGTAACATGAGGTTTAACTTGCTTCCAAAAGATAGCGGCTTGCACAGGCATCATTAATAAACAATGTTTCCTTTTCCCACTGGATTGAAACACCAGCTCTGGTGAGTGTCTGAGGCTCCTGAATGCCAGGCTCGAGTTCTGGGCTATCTTTGTCCAACTCTGCGGGCCTCTTCCTCATCAACACCCCTCGGGCCGTACAACAGGACTTCATTTGTCCTGACGGCCAGCAAGCCACATCCTCCCACTGGTTTTTATTTTCCGTGGCCTCTAGCTGCACCTCATTCTTCCGTCTGTGACACAAACCTGCGGTGGTCCTATTCAGCTGCGTCTGAGTTCTTACGGTATCCTGGTGTCTAAGACGGACCAAGCTTTCAGTCAGGGAGCAAATGTGTCTGGAACGTTCTTGCTGCTCTTTCCTCTCCTCAGTACCATGCATCCTCCACCCTGAGAGCTGTAGTTATTCAAACAGTGGTTCTCACCCCTTCCTAACGCTATGACCCTCTTAATACAGTTCCTCACGTTGTGCTGACCCCAACCATAAAATTATTCCATTGCTACGTCATAACTGTAATTTTGCTACTGTTATGAATTGTAATGTACTATACATAACTGATGAATTGTAAATATCCAATATGTGACCCCAAAGGATCGTGACCCACAGGTTGAGAACCACTGTATTAAGCAGTCACCCAAAGTAGCCAGTGGGTGAATGGCCACAGAGCAGACCAGCCTACAAAATGGAGATGCCTTTGAGGTGCTGAGAGCTGGAAGCTTGTCTTACTGTAGCTTAGAACTCCCCCGCTGGGCTAACCTGTCTCTAAGGTCTTTAGATATAGAGATGGCTAAGGCAGACATAGGTCAGGTTCAGGTTATGACGATGGCACTGTGTTCCTTATTTTTTGGTGTGATAACAATATTGTGGTTATGTTTTTTAAAAGAGCCCTAGCTGGGCACAGTTGTACACACCTGTGATCCCAGTACTTGGGAGGCTGAGGCAGGAGGATCTCAAGTTCTAGGCTAGCCTGGGCTAAATAATGAGATTCTTCCCTCCAAATCCAAAGCAAACTAAACCAACAGACAAAATCCCTCTCTTTATTTCAGGGAAACTTGCCGGAATGTATAAAGGTATGATTATGACATTCGAAATCTGTTTCTAAACAAGCTAAGTGGAGAAAATGGGGGAAAGTGTGGATGAAGTGAGATGGACCACGGCTTGACCGTCTTGGGGGTTTGGTGGTGAGTTATGAGGGACCCATCATGTCTTCCCTATTTTAACGTATACCAGAGATGGTCTATATTTACAAAGCTTTAGGGCTGGGGATGTAGCTCAGTTGATAGAGTGGCTTGCCTACTATGCACAAGGCCCCAGGTTCAAACCCTAACATTGTGCAAACGATGTGTGGTGACAAACACCTGTAATCTCAGCTCTTGGGAGATGGAGGCAGGAAGATCAAGAGTTCAAGGTCATCCTTGGTTGCATAGGGAGTCTGAGGCCAGCCTGGGCTACATGAGGCCCTGTCTGAAAAAAAAACAAAACGTTTGCATATGCACACAGGGGTCAGTGAGATGGCTCAGCGGGTCTAAAGATGCTTGATGTCAAGCCTGTTAACCTGAGTTCAATCCCTGGGACTCACATAATGGTAGGAAAGGGGTGACTCCTCCAAAGTGTCTTCTGACCTTCACAAATAGGCTGTGGTACACACACACACACACACACACACACACACACACACACACACACACACAGGACTGCACTATTTCGAGGCTTTGTTGGACTTGCCTTACTTCCCGTCATTTATCAGATCCTCAAAATGGGCCCCTGAGGGGGGCAATTTCACAGATGAGAAGAGCTAGGCCCGTGGGGTCTGGTTCCTGCTCCAGGCCAGGGTGAATGAGTAGCACAGCTTTCTGACTCGTCAGCCCTTGGATATCACCACTCACCACCCCACCCCACCCCACCCTGGAGCCTGTAACCACAGCACTGCCTGTAGTGGGCTGTTTCTGATTGGAGGGTGGGGTCAGGGATGGGAGCAGGGTGCTGGGGTGTGACTGGATTCCCAGAAGTCCATGCACTGGAAACAGTGTGCATGATGGGTCCAGAGGCAGGCGTTGGAAGGTGTGGGGCGGAATGTTTTTCTCACCGGAGTGAGGAAGCTCCCTTGAGAGTCTGGCCCTTGTTTCCTCGACCACTCTTGCACTGATTTGCCTTTCTGAGGTCTGCCATGTGGAATATTGGACCTCCAAGCTGCCCAAACCTGAACGAAACCTCTATTCCTTGTAGATGATCTCATCTCTGGTAATTCTGTCACAGTAGCAGGCAGGTGGACCGAGTCGTGGGAAGAAGTAGACGGAGGGAGAAGGTGAGAAGGCCCCTCTAGCTGAGGCTGAAGGGATGAGGAGGAGGCTGTGTGAGGGCCTGGGGATGATGCTCAGGTGCGTGCGGGTGAACCCCAGGTGCAGACTTGGAAGCGGAAAGCGGTTGGTGGGGCAGGGCTGCGATGAGTGTGGAGGAGTGACGCAGCCCCGGCCACCCTGAGAACCGTGGGAAGATGTTACAGGTTACAAATGTGAACTAAGACATCTTGGTAAGATCCTGACGATTTATTGGATTTATAAGCTCGTGGTTGTTTAAATACATTCCTCTTCATTTTGCCACGCTAAATTCATCTACAACAGAGGAGTAATTTAATTCCAGTACTAAATTAACTGCTCTTTGCCTCTTCCCAAGGCCACATGCTTTCGGTTTTTCTTTCTTTTTTTTTTTTGCATAACTTAATTCAATTTTTCGGCTCTCGTCACATTTTCTTCAGCTCCTACGCACTTTTGAGGGCGGTTATAGCGTTATTATCTTATTATTAGTCACTAACTGGGGATAATCCACTTTTCCAATTGATGTATGCTGCTTTAAAACTCCCGCCCCACAGGCAGGGATGGCAAGCGGGTTAGCAAGTTCTGAGAGCCGGTGGATACACGACTGTGACCAGAGACGCTGACCTCTGGCCTGCAGTGACCTGTAGTCAGGCTTCAAAGAAGCATCATGAGGCGGACTGTCAAGGTGACTGGCAGGGTCAACCACGTGCATCAAACTCATGTTGTGTGTGCTTAACACGTGACACAGTTCCTGTTACTCTGTAGCCGTTCCAAGTTTGATTTTGCCGGTGTTGAGCTCAATGGTTGCATGGATGGACCCTCTCTTCTCTGCGTACAAGCTATGGTTTTGCCTTGCAAGGAAGGTTGCCCAGAGCCCCAGGAATCTGGGATGGTGGTAATGCACGTACGTAGCCCGGCACCTGGAACGTTCACTGTGGATGAGTGAGGTTTGGGTGTGAACAGTTGCCTAGGTCACTTAAGGAAGAATTGGCCCCGAATCTGCACATTGGAATAAAGAAAGATGAGGTCAGAACATTCAGTGGACTCAAAGGAGAGTCAGTGACATTCAGTTTGTTCCAGCAACCACCCGGGAAGGACAGGCTGTGTGTGGTCCGGCCTCCTTGCTGCTGTCTGCTGCCTTTTCATTCTGCTTGTTGACAGCGTTGGGCAGGCTTTGGGAACGCAGCTTACCATGAAAGGAGGAGAAGGAAATGGACAAGAGCCCCTGCTTGGGGCTCAGGAGGATTCTTGAGGTGTTGGGGGGACCCTACGGGTGATGTGGAAGATGGAGGGACAGAAAGGTGACTTATGAGAGGCACAGGTGCAGATGACATGTGTCTGTGGTGTTTGGGGAGTGTGGCTATGCAGTCTGAGTTGTCTGGGACCTAGAGGCTACTGGACTGTGGTTCTTGAGTGAACGGTCCTCTCTTTGGCCTGGGCTACCTGGGTGGTGACTTTCCAGAGTCACAGGGGACAAAGGAGCTGGCAGCTGGGTGCACCGCTTGGATAAGCTGGTAGATTGGCTAAAGGCTTAGTGAAAAGTCAAGAATTTAGATGTAAGAATTTGTCTTCGGGGTACGGGCAATGCAGCTCAGTTGATAGAGTACTTGCCTAGCATGCACGAAGCCTTGGGTTCAACCCCCAATACTCCATAGACCAAGCGTGATGGCGCCTACCTGTAATTCCAGCACTCAGGAGATTGAGGCAGGACAACAAGAAGTTCAAGACCATTTCTGACTGCAGAGGGACTTAGGGGCTAGCTTGAGCTACATGAGACAATGCCTTTAAAACTAAAAAAAAAAAAAATTTGTTGTCGTATTTTTTTGTTTGTTTTTTGTTTTGTGTTTTTGTTTTGGTCTTAAGTCTTAGGTAAAAAGTCAGAAGTGATCAGTGTTAGATTCATCTGGCCTGACTCCCTCCTGCCTTCCTTCATTGGATGCATTAGATCCGAGCTAGATGCCAGACCTCTAAAGGCCACTTGTCCACCTTTCTGGGTCATTCTGAGCTGTTCATTGGAAGGTGACAGAAAACGGAAGGGAGGGCGTCGGGGACAGAGGAGGCTCTCTCCGTGAGTGACAACAGAGACTTGAAAGCACCAGTAGTCCAGAACCTTTGATTCTGTGGCTTTCTTACACATGCAAATCTATAATAAAGCCTGATTTATGTGTTGGGCACATAAGAGATTAACAACTAATAATAAAAGAGACAATGGAGTGTAATAAAAGTTATGGGAACATGACTTTCTCTCCCTCCCTCAAAATGCCTTAATGTACCACGCTGATGGAATTGGCATGGACAATAACAGGGTCCTGGACAAGGAGAAGCCATGGGATATGCAGAAACATAGAGGCTTATAACCCCATGTCCATGGCAGAGAGCAATCCAGTGGTTCTCAAATCTAAGGCAGGCTCTGTGACCTTTTCCCTGCTTCTTGTGTTAAGGGTACAGCTGTTCTTCATGACTGTAAATGAGGCTGTGAGCACCTTACCCCACAGGATGGTCTGGGAACTTCTCTCTTCTTTTTGGGACTGGCAGTTGAATCTAGAATTGTACTGACTCCTGTCAAGCAAGTGCTCATCCATTCCCAGCCACCTTTTTACTTTTTATTCTGAGACAAGGTCTCACTAAGTTTCCCAAGCCGGCTTTGAACTTGTGATCCTCCCCCCTCAGCCTCCTGAGCAGCTAGGATTAGATGCCTAGAAACGAGATTCGGGGTGAGTCTTAGTGGGAGAGTGACCAGCTGGCCTTCATCATCTGACTGGGCTAGTGATTGGTCCATCCAGCCTCCTGTTTCCTCATTGTTCTGAACTTGAACTCTGGGACCTACAGGTCATTCTCACTCCCTATCTGGGTGTCTCCTCATATCCCTTAGCGATGCTTGTTCAGGACTCTAGAAAGCTCTGATTCTTTTGTTTGTTTGTTTGGTAATTTTCTTATGTGGTAGGGAATCTAAGTCTCTCTGTATGTGCTAGGGAACCCTCCACCCCAGAACCACTCCCTCGGGCTCTAAGTGACTCTCACTCAGTTATTTTATCTGGCAAAGCAGCATCCCTCTTACCTGGTGACTATTTGCTCAGCAGGGACATTCAAGGGAGATGTTCAAGGTCACAGAGTTTCTGTCTCCTGGGACAGCTGGGTCTGTAGGGCATGCTCTCATGGAAAGGCAGGAGGGAAGCTCCAAATCAGGGCAATGGGGCAGGGGGAGGCTGAGGGCGTGAGTCTTGAAATGTCATCTTCACTGTCCCAGAGGGTTATGAAGGCAAAATGGTTTAATGACTCTAAAGGGCTCATAATGGTCTTGACAAGTAGCAGACGTTGGAGGGATGACATTAACACAGTAATAATATTAATGTGGGCATTTGATTAACATATGCATAACCCAGATGCTCTCATCAAAATATACATTCATACTACAGTGTAAATGTCTGATGAAATACCACAACACAGACCTCAAATATTGAACAACAGATGGTTAAACTAAAGACTCAAATTCCCGAGGTTGGAGTTTTGAGAATCAGTAAAACGGAATGACTAAGAAAGAGGATTCGGGAATTAGTTAAATTGGAGTCAAAATTCCAGCTCTGCACTTTCTCCTGGAGTGCACGACAGTGAGCTGACTCTTACCCTGTCATGCCTCCCAACACCGCTGTGTGCCCTTGAGAAGCCAATTAAGGGGGAAAGTGCCTGGCACATAGTAGGTCTGATAAATGCCCCTGGTGAACAAGATCTGGGGTGAGATAGGCTGGAAAAAGCCTCTCTTGGGATCCTTAACCTCACCTACAGTGTCCCAGGCTTCAGCTATGTTTATCCTATAAAACCACTGAGTACCTACTATGTGCTGGTACAGACAAAGCCACCCCCTCGCTCTGCTCAGCCAGGCGACTCCAGGTTCTCTTCTTCATGGTGAGTTCCCCTGGCTGTTAGGTGTCTCATGAACACAAAAATGAAGAACCCACCTAACCTAGCACTTATAGATCCCTTGGCTGGGGGATCTTGAGCCTTATAAAGCTCAGGGCCATTGAGAGAGGGATGCTGAGGGCAGGATTCCAGATTTGGTGACCACAGGATCCTCAAGGGTGGAGGTTGTTGGGATCTGGAGAAGGTACTGCAATTCCCCTGCCCCCAGCAGCTTTGTGCCACAGACACTGCCTCCTGTGTTAGCCCCACAGCCCCTTCCCGGGGGTAGAAAGAGCACCCTAAATTTGCATCCCTTGATTGATCCACACTCTGTGCCCCACAGCATATAGAGTGTCTGGAGACATTGCCCTCCTCTTCCTGTCTCTGTTCATGTAGGCAGCCTCCTAGTAGCCTGCTCTGAGACTGGGACCCTGTCTCGGGCACTCTTGACCTTGCCATGTTCCCATCTTGTACGTAACTGCTATCTGTTACTTGTGATCATCTGCATAAGGTGGGGACCTCTTTACTGGGCAGAGGGACCACATTAGCACTAGTCAGATCACTGGGTTTATACAATAAGTGTCTGTCTCTGTCCTCCCGTGACATGGGAATAACAATGGTGGTCCTCAATGGGTACCACTGTAGGGAGGAAGTAGCCTTTGCTCCTCTCTCTGCAACTTAGGGGGAGGAGGCAGGGCCAGGGAACTGCTTAGCTCAGAGCCAGGTTGAGAGTGGAATGGAGGATGGGCTTATCCCTTGAAGTCTCAGCTTCCTGCTCTACAAGACTGGGTATGATACTTCTACATTGGAGGCTTGGGCTGCCCACAGTCTGAAGCTGTGTGGGCAACAGGAGCCAACTCAAGCACTGAGCAAACAAGGCTTGCCCTCAGTTCATAGACCTGGGTTTGAGACTCACTGAGTGGGCAGACTCCTAGAGGCATAGACGAGCTTCTAAATGAGGAAAAGTGGGTCCTGGAGAGGGCCAGGGCTCACCCGAGAGTTCACAGCTAGGAGCCCAGGTGCCTATGAGGAGAGATGTCAGATTTTCCAACTGTCCATCTGAGAGCTTGCAGTTCCTCAGCTGAGCCGCGGGACATCTTGGTCAGCTTGGAAAGTCGGAGGGGACTGTCAAAATCCACATACAGATATCAAGACTGGATGTCCCACTGTGTTTGATGGACATTAATAGGCTCTGCTTTTCAACTGCCAAAAAAAATTTCTTTATCAATGAGCTATCAGGTGAACATTTTAATTGGAAAGGAAAGGGGTTGAGGGCCAGAAAGATGGCTCAGTGGGTAAAGGAGCTTGCTGCCAAGCCTAACGACTTGAGTTTCACCCCCAGAACCCATAGGTAGAAGGAGAGATTCAGACTACCCACTGGGAGGGAGGACAGCAGGGCTTTTCTTGATTCATAGAGGGGTCGAGGGGTGTTAGTTACAAGGATAACATTTTTTCTTCATTTGAACAGTCAAGTAATTATTTCTAACACACCAGGTGTCTTGACACCATATTTTGCCTGTGGTTGAAGGTGTGAGGGACGCTGGCCTCTAGCTGCAGGTGTCTGGGCTGCTTGCCTTGCCTGACTCTAGGGTGGAAACTTGTTGGCTCTCTGAGCTTGCTCCATGTGACTCAATGTGGTGTGAGGCAGAGTGAAGAGAAGCAGAGCTCTCAGGGCCTCTGTGGGCTGTATCTGATGGGCCGTGCAGCCCCCATCCCAGCTAGAGCTTGGAGGGAACCCTCAGAGGTTGGGGGTAGCACCTATTACCTCTTAGCTGTGTGGCCTTGGGAGTGTCATCTTGCCCCCTGGGCCTCTGGTGTTCATCATCCAGTAGAAGAGATAATGACATTTTTCATTGGGGAGGTGTGATGGCATGGAATGAGATAAAACTTAGAGTCACTTACAGGAGCAAATGGGACTGTGACCACCGCCATCATCGTCATCTCACTTAATGACGGCCCCTAAAAATGAGGGTTTCAACAGACCCTACATTCACCCCTTAATGCCTTTAACTGTCAAAGGAGGATGGTCACACCACTCCTTTCTCAGCTGGGGCCAGTGGCTCAGTTCTACTCCATGAGCCTTCTCTTGGTGCCATGAAAGATAACTGAGCTTGTTGGTATCCACAGAAGGGCCCTTACTGCCAGCATATCTCAGCTTACAATGCCCTCATCACACCCCTGCCGTCTGCCCCTCATATGCTGTGCACGTGTCCCAGGCTTCCTGTTACATCCCTGCTACGGTTTAGGGACATAGACCCATGGCTTAGAGAAGTTGCACTGGAGTAGAGGGAGCCCACTGGACCCAGAGTCCTGCCTGTGAGTGTCCATGAGGAAGGTGCTAACCTGAAGCCACTCAGGTCCCCTGGCCCCGCCCCCACCTCCTTACCGTCCCCTGGTGTCCTGCAGAAGTTGGAGATTCCTGAATGAGATTGGGAATGCTGCCACTGCTCAATGAGCTAACGATGAAATTGGAGACTCATGGGCAGGAGGCTCGGTGAATGATGATCACAGAAAATACTGAGAGGTGCGTCCTGGAGGGGAGCCCAGCCCTCTTGGAAGGGCAGGATGAATGAGAGAGCTCAGCCTGTTCTATGACATCTGGAGGTGAGGGTACTCCAGCTTCAGGACAGACCTAGGCTCAGATCCCAGCAGCGCCCCCTTGCTTATCCTCACCGAGAAGCACTGGGTGATGAACTGGCTGTCTCAGGGTTCCCTGGAGCAAAGTTGGCAGGGGCTGGGCACAAAGCAGATGCTCAGAAAATACCTGGTGCTTCCTCCAAGGGGCAGAGTGAACATTTTCCTGTCTCTCAGGGTGTGTGCGTGTGCGTGTGTGTGTGTGTGTGTGTGTGTGTGTGTGTGTGTGTGTGTGTCCCAATCCTGCAGCTGTCTGCACTGTCCAAAGGGGGAAGGGTTCCAGAATGGGAGGTCATGGGGTCCCTGACAGTGCTTCCCAGGGCGACAGCTCACCTGCTCAGGGGGGCCATGCACAGGACCTTTCCCATTAGGTCCTTTGCTATCTCCACACACAGAGGTAGGGTTGGGGTCACATACACACAAAACCTAATTTTTTTTTTTTTGGTGTTGGGGGCAAAACCTAAGGCCTGGAGTGTGCTACATAAGTGCTCTGCCACTGAGCCATGCCACCAGAACCACCCTGATCACTTTAGAATTTTAGATGGAAATCTCACACGAGATTACCTTCTTTTCCTCTTTGGGTCCAGTCTCCGGGCACTGCTTTTTGAGGGGACACGCCTGCTCTGAGGTACAGGACCTAAACTCAACTTACAAGGCTCTCTGTCTTGGGCCTCAAGTCTAGAGCAGAAAGAGAATGAATTTGCTCCCTTAAAAGAGTGAGCAGTGGCCGGGGGGTGGTGGCACATGCCTTTAATCCCAGCACTCGGGAGGCAGAGCCAGGCGGATCTCTGTGAGTTCGAGGCCAGCTTAGCTTGGTCTATAGAGCGAGATCCAGGACAGGCACCAAAACTACACGGAGAAATCCTGTCTTGAAAAACCAAGAGGGGGGGGCAGTGACAGGACTCTCCCCTGGCTCTAGTAAGGCGGCTGGCATCTCTGCCCTTTGCTATACCCCAGATTCTCATTCTGCACCCTTATTAGCATCTTCTTTGTAAATGCCCTGCCCCAGCAAGCCCCTGTGGACACCCCTTGCTCGTGATCCTGTGCCCTGGCGGGGCATTCATTCTCTGCAGTGGGAGCCCTCTGCTCCTTGCATGTGGTGTGCTGTGACAGACACTGAGAAACGGTCTCATGCAGCAGGTGGCTGGTCCTCTGGGGGACAGTCCTGTGGCATCCAGGAAGGGTAGCCTTAGGTTGGGAGCCCCATGCTGCCAACAGGCTCTCACTCTTACCTGACAGACACTTACGTTCAGTCAGAGCATGCTCAACAGCTGGTGTGAACCAGCCACAGAGCAGCGGTGGCAGAGTGGGCTGGTTGGTGGCCTGTGAGAGCAGGAAGTATGACCTCCTCACTTCTGGGCCACGTTCCTTGTCCTGGAGTTCTGCGTGTGGGTCTTGGCCAAGGACTGCTGGATTCCTTATTACTTCAGCATCAGCATCCTCAACAGCATCGTTAGGAGACACAGTTGTGAGGGTTCTGAGCAACCGCTGTGCACCTGGCCCTTAAATGGAAGCCATGGTGGCATCTGTTGTCATAGCTTGTTGGTTTCTGCACTCTGAGAGAAGGCATGTGCCCGTTTTCTGGATCAGTCAGTTGGAGCAGAGGGATGTGCTAGGAAAATATAGAAAACATAGAATGCTTGGTACCTGTCATTCAAGAACAGCCCAGGCATTTCTCCTGGGTCATTGCAGGGAGATCAGATTCTTCCAGAGCCAGCCCTGTGTGATCTACACAGGGACGGCACCCTCCTGTTGATATGGCTTTGATCTTGCTCCATATCATAGATCACAGCTATTTACACCTGTGAGGACTTTATTCCTTTCCTAGGTCATGACTGGACCCTTGGGGACAATTAGGATAGCCACATGAATGCTGGCTATACATTAACAATGCCAAATTCCTAACTCCAGACTTCTCAGACGGTGTCACATAGATTGGCACCTCCAGCGTACTTTCCATTCTCCAGTGGCTGGAAGACCCCCTGACTCTACTGCATGATCCCACACTCTTGGGCTAGCGCAATGCAGAGCCTGTAAGATCTAAGTGGACCAAGGCTGTCCATTCGCCAGCTCAGTCTATGACTCCCACGCCACTCAGGCTGAGAGCTCCAGACTTGGCATGCTGGCATGCTGGGGCTCTGCTTGGTGCCCACTGTGCCGTTGGACTGTGAAGCTGTGTGAGAGTCGAGGCAGGGCTCCTGCCTGTGTGTTGAGCTGGCCCAGAAAATGTTGTCGAGTGGAACAAGTGTGACAAGAGCCAGAAGAGAACAAAGACATTCTGAAGACCCTTTCAAGGTCACCGGCTGGCAGGGAATGAACACTGTCATATTGTTTGATCATTTATTTATACTCTATTTTCAAGCAGGACTCGAGGCACCCGAGATGAAAGGCAGAGAAAGAGAGAAAACAAAAGCTCATGACTTAAGCTCCGCCACCTCCTCCCAGCACTTCCTCCAGTCCTGAAAGCCTGCTCTGGTCTGTCTTCCGAGTCAAGGTGCTGGCGTCTTCTTGTGGTTCCATCCTCCATGCAGCTGTGCCTCTCAGCTGGGGATCCAGGAGACCAGAACATTCCCCCGAGTCCAAGCTTCTGGATTATGCCCCTCCGTCTCACAGCAGTAGCCAGGGTCCTGGATATGCTTGAATCATGAGGTATGATGTATCTCTCCATCTAATCACCTTGCTTAGGGAGTGAGAACCAGGCCATCCAGTGGCTCTGAGTCCTTGATATGCTTTGGCTACTCCCCATCCCACCACGGCACACCACCCTGCATCTCGGAGCATCATCTCATCTCAGGGGATCACACTACAATCAAAGCTGTGTGGTTGTGTTGAGAGTTACGCAGCCTGGGCACCCATGGCACAGGTGGGTATACAGTCTATCTCCTCTCATATTTTTTTAGGCGAGGGAGTCAGGACAAACCTGCTGCTGGTTGGCTAAAGCAGGAAGTGGGGTGAAACTGGAAGGAGATGGGACCAGGTCCCATCACTAGCCATGTTCCTAAGGGCCTAGATGTAGGGCCCTGGGACAATAGCAGTATCAGGTAGGGCTGGATCCTTCTCATACTGAGAGTTGCTTACTTTCTGTCTGCTCCTGGAGACTAAGCCAGAATGCCGAATGCATCTGTCAAACCTGTCACCTCTGCCAACTGTGAGATAAGTGGGCATGGGAAGTCCCACGCTGGCGTGGGAAGTCCCCTTCGATTTTATTCATGTAAGTACTGTATGCTAACTGATTGCTCCCCTGGAGCTCCCTTCCTCAAAGACGAGCAAGACACTGAAGTCACCAAGCACCTTGTGATGGTTAGCTTTACTGTCAACTTGACATTACCCAGAATCACCTGGGAAGACAGTGAGGGATTGTCCACATTGGGTTGGCCTGTGGTCATGTCTGTGGAAGACTGCCTTTAATCAATACAGAGAGACCCAGCCCACCGTGGGCAGTACCATTCCCTAGGCTTGGGTTCTAGATTGTATAAGAGTGGAGAAATCAAGCTGAGCACAAGCAAGCAAGCATGTGTGCATCCATTTCTCTCTGTTCTTGACTGCAGATGTGAAGTGACTGTTTAAAGTCACCTTGGTTTCCTGTTATGGTTGACTACAACCTGGTATTGTGAGCTAAAGCAAATCTTTCCCCTCCTAAGTTCCTTTTCATCAGCGTATTTTATAACAGCAATGGGATTAGAACTAGATCATGCCTACCATGTGCCAGAGAGTCCTCTTCGTGCTTTGCGATCACAATTCTCTCATTTCCTAGATGGTGACTGATGCTGTTCTCTCTCTTCATTGAGAGGCCAGGCTTGGGAGATGGCTTAGTTAGTAAAGTGTTTTTTGCCTTGCAGACGTGAGGACCTCAGTTTACTCCCTAGAACTCATGCTTCAGAAGCTGGGCACTGGAGCTGGGGGATGGCTCAGCCTGAAAAGTACTTGCCCAGGCAAGCATGAAAATCAAAGTTCAGATCCCCAGTACCCATGCAAAAAGCCAGATGTGGCAGCATTGCACCTGTAATCCCAGCACCTTGGGGGTGGAGACAGGCAGGTCTTCAGAGCTCACTGGCCAGTCGGCGAGTCTAGGTTCAGTGAGAGGACTTGTCTTAAAGAATACGAGGGAGAGTGATTGAAAAACACCCTTCATGTCAACCTTGGCGTCTACACATATACATGCATACGGGAACACAAGGCCAGGCGAGGGGCATGTGCTTGTAATCCCAGGGCTAGGGAGGTGGAGGCAGGAACAGCTGGGCTCTCTGCCCACCCACCTTAGACTAACCAGTGATTGCCAGGTCCCCATAAGAGACCACTTCTCAGGGGGAAAGTGGATGGCTCCCAAGGAAGGGTACCTGAGGTTGACCTTGGCTTCCATAGGCACATGTTCTCATCTCCACACACATTCATTTGCACGTGTACACACACACACACACACACACACACACACACACACACACACAAAAGAAATGCACATCTAATAACCATGGCATGGTAGTGCACACCCATAACCTTAGCATTTGGGAGGTGGAAACAGGAAGAGCAGAAGTTCAAGGCCATCCTCAGCTACATTGTGGGTTCAAGGCCAGCCTGGGCTACGTGGGACCCTGTATCATAAAACAAACAAAACCCCAGGATTCAGGAAACTTGAGATTAAAAATTCCTTAAGAGCACAAGGAGAGAAGTTCAAAGACAGGGAGCTCCTGCAGTCCAGCCTGTGTCCAAGGGACCACTTGGCCCACGTCCTCACTTCTCCTAAGGGACACATGATGGGCATAAGTGAGGTAGGAACTTCAAGCAGAGTCCAGCCCTCACTGTCTGAGTCTTGCATAATGCCCTTCTATCTCCGGAGGACACCCTCCGTCCAGCTGAATGGGTGAGGTCTCTCAGGGCTGGACAAGTTAGAGGGCTATGAAAACAAAGGAAGCCAGGGTTGTCTACACTTTGTTGCTGTCCTCCCTGGCTGAGACACTCTTCTCGGGTCCCCTCCTGTTCACATCTGCCTCTTGACAGTAGCTGCAAGGATGTGGTTAAACACAAAAATCACATCCCATCATTTTCTTTGTAAAAATCCATTGAGGTTCACATGCTTGATACCCTGGCCGGCCTGGATCTGGTCATCTCTAGCCCCTGGCCTACAGCACTCTCTCTTCAGCCCTCTGAAATGAGCCCCATGTGTTTTCCTGCCCCAGGGCCTTTGCATGAACTCTGTCTTCTACATGAAGTCAAAACACGCTCTTCTCTTGCCTTTTCCTGGGTGGCATCTGTGTCTTCCTCCATAGGTGCCACAGAAATGCCATCCTTTCCACAGAAATACCATCCTTTCAAAGATGCATCCTCCTGCCTCCCAGACCTCCTGGATTTAAACTGGGTTTCCTGGTTTCCTTCACTCTGTCCGTCTCGTCACTGTATTTTCTCTGGTCTGTTTCTTTGTGTCCCATGTTCCACAGACACAGGCGCCATGGCTGCTCTATTCTTCCTGACCCTTGAAGCTCTGAGCCCGACTGTTCTCAGCTCCTTCAGTTGGGTAATGGCGGTGTTTGCAGCTCTTTGCTGGGTACTGTAGGCACCCCTGGTTGGTCCTGAGCTAGAAAGGCACCTGGGACTATCCTTCACCTTTGGGTATAGTGCTGAGCTCTGCTCACACCCCAGGGTTCATTTAACCCTCGTGGCACTCAGGCCTCCACTTCCTCCGGTGTGAGATGGGAATTCCTAAGACCTGGAGGTTGGAAGAGACTAGTGTAGCCATTCCTTTCTCCTTGGACCCTTCTCTGGGTAATCGTTCCCCTCCTTCTTTTTTAAAACAAGGACTACTGAGGACCAGAGAAGTCAAGCAATTTATCTAAGGACACAGAGCAGAGCTGGGTACAAGATGAGGGTCTTGCCTTTTATAAGGAATTAGATTGTCTCTCCCACCCACCAGCCGTGCGTGGCACAGCACCAGGGACCTCACACCCAGGGAGTCAGGAGAAAGGAGCCCCCACCCCCAGCAGCAGAACAGCAGTTGGTCCATTTCTCCTGCCCAATGCTTCCTCCTAATCTTCTGTGAGCATCCCCCCGCCCCCCCCCGCAAGGGCAACAGCAACTGCCTCTACAGAGCTGAGCCCCAGACGACAGGCTTTCCCACACAAGGACCCTTGGGGGACACCACACAGAAACTGACCTATATTAATTTCAAGTGCTATTTGCAGTCTTGGTCCCTTCCCAGCACATAACCCCACCCTGCACAAACTTGCAAACACGTTGATCAGCCCAAGGACGTTGTAAAAATAAAATGATCTGAACCCGGCCCTCTGGGAGTCTCCGCCCTCCGGTGCTGCTGCTCTGGGGTGAGGGGACAGCGATCACAGCCCAGTTTGAGGAAGGGATGCCATCCTCCTGGGAGGGGATGAGAAGGAGACAACAGCTAAAACCAGTGCAGGGAACTGATGGCCGTGATGAGCTAGGGGCCAAGGAGAGGGCAACAGGGGAGGGGAGAAATTAATAAAGGCTCCCTGGGGGCAGGTCACCAGGGAGGGGACAAAGTGCTAGAAAGAACAGTTGCAGCCTTATGGAGAATGAAGGCAGAGAAGGGAAAATCCTGGAAGAATATGCTGGAAAAGGAGGCAGGGACATGGGAGGAGGTCACAGATAACCCATGAGAGCAGATGGAAGGATCCATAGTTAATAGGATTAGGATTTTGTTGAGGGGTGGTGTGGGGAAGAGTGTCCTGGAGAAGAGTGAGATGGGGGATACAGCACAGGACAGAAAGTGGAGGCCTGGCTCCAATGTGGCTTTTCAAATCAAGTGAAAGCCAGAAACTGACACTCGAGGCTGTCCTCTGACCTTCCCGTGTGAGCTACCGCATGTGTGTGTGCAGAAACACACAAAGAAGCTTAGGACATAGGTCTGCATGGCGGAAGGGTCATGTGAAGATGTGGAAAGAGGATGCCATGGCAAGCCAAGGAAAGAGATTCAGAAGACATGACCCTGATCTCACATTTACCTGATGTCTGAACCCCGGGACGGGAAGGGAAGGAACCCCTGTTCTGAAGCCTGGCAAGCTGTGGAGTTTCTCGTGGCCGCCCTCACACGCTACCATCAGCCCCTCACGTGAAATGCACTCATCTCTTCCCCCAGGCCTGCCTTTATCTTGTCATCTAAGTCAGGTGCAGGCATGGTCATGCCACTTGGGAGGAGTTCCTGGGTAGACAAAAGAGACAGCTCCATTGTCTAACAGAAAGGGGCTTCAATATATGCTTAGACAGTTCTCTGTCTCTTTGGAAGCGTCTAGAAGGCACTGCCTGGAGTCGTGGTGAGATCTTAACAAAGGGCTTCCCAGGCACACACCCTTGGTTAAACCATCCTCCTGGTAGCGATTCTGGCGTTGAGCTTTGCCCAGAAATCACTTCTCATTTTGAGAACTGCTGTCAAGCAGAGTCTGGGACTGGGAGATGTCCAAAGCCAGTTCATTTGGTTTATTTATAGACACTGGTTTGCTCACTGGCCTCTCTTATCAACAGAGCCAGGATCTGAACTCAGGACGGTCACCTCAAAGCTTGTGCTCTGGCTGGGAGGCCCTGTTGCCCCTGCATCATAGAGTAAGTAGGAGTTTTGTGCAGTCCTGAGGGAAGGGTGAGGTTTAAACAGGGGAGACAGAGCATGCCAGGCACAGAGTGGACACTTGGCTGGAGGTCCAGAAATGCAGGGGAAGGCAAGGTGTTAGGAGCACCAGCCCACTGTGTTCCCACCCTTCCCCTTTGCTGGTTACTCAGCATTTAGTTCCCAGCTTCCATTTGCTGGTGACCACTTTTGACATCTCCCACGACAGAGCAAATGCAACACTCTATTCTCCCACCAGCTGGAGCACACAATTCTGTCCTTCCTCAGAATGCCCTTCCTCATCTTGCCCACCAGCACCGCGATGCATTTGAATGTGAACGCCGCCTCCTCCGTGAAGCCTTCCTTATCAGTTACCACCCCTGCTTGGGAGGGTCTGAACACAGGATTTTATCACTCAGAGCATAACTGAGGGGAAGCTGGCTAGGGTGAGGCTGGTGAATATCACTCAAAGAAGCTGTGTGGCCCCCAGGTTCCTCCCACCCATGGTTCTGCCAGCTTCTAGGATGGAGGTTTGCAACCTGTGATTTTTATTTTTTTTTAAATAAATAAAGTTTTATTGAGACACAGTCATGTCATTCATTTACATTTTGTCAAAGACTGCTTTAACACAGCACAGCCAAATTGACTGGCTGTGACAGAGACTGCATACTTTAGGAAGCTTAAAGAAAACATTTTCTGACCCTTCTGGGGCTCTGCAGGCCAGTGAAGAGAAAGTGTGGAAGACTGTGGGGGAGAGGACTATGGGTTGGACAGGATCTGCTGCTCCTAACTTCCTCTCAGCCCATTGGCCATGGCTGGTCACACAATCCTAACACAGTGCAAAGATGTTGGGAAATGTAGTCTTTCCCAGATGGATCTGGGAGCCTGTCAGCCTGATGCACACACAACCTAGTGTCTCCATACAGCTCTTCCAGGACCTTTCTTCTCTGGTCTATGCAAGGGGAGATGGAAACGGTTCCATTCTATTGACCCGCAAGGCCCAGACTAGAGTGTTGGGGGGCTCATGCTTCTCCAGTCCTTTTATCTTGGAGTTTCAGAGCTGGGTGACAAATTCTGCAGACCCCGTGTCCCTTGGCAACTCATTCTGGGCATTCCCCCCATGAGGAAGGCCCTGTTGCCTGTAATGGTGGCTCAGACTCACTGGTTTCCCTCTTCTCCATTTCACACCTCCACCCTACCTCTGAGATCACCTCCCGAAACAAATACTGCCCCTGAGCATCTGTCTGGGGGATGTCTCCAAAGAACTCAAAAGAATACACTGCTGACTGTATATTAACTAGGCAGGGAAACAGACATGAAGAAATTAATACAAGATATTCAAGAAAATGACAGCAAATGGTCTTTGAAACTAAAACTCTCTCTCTCTCTCTCTCTCTCTCTCTCTCTCTCTCTCTCTCTCTCTCTCTCTCTGTGTGTGTGTGTGTGTGTGTGTGTGTGTGTGTGTGTGTGTGTGTAAATAAGACAGAAAAAAGCCAGAGTTGGGGTTTAGGCCACCAAGCCAGCACTCCAAGAGGCTTTGAAAGGCTTGAAGCAGATCACTTGATGTCTAGACTGTAATGAAGGGTCACTACGACCAGTTAGGAAGCCTTTGGTGGTCATTTAAGGGGTCATCAGGGCAGGGGCCCCCTAATTCATGTGGGAACATCATCTGGCTTCAGAAGCTCTGTTCCCTGCGCCCCACCCATGAATGCTTCTTTCTAAAAAGGTTACACACCTGATCCTCTTCACATCTCTCCCACACCCTGTTCCCACTGAAGCCTCCATCATTCGGCCTCAGCCTCTTTTGGGGAGGGTCTGCGGCCAGGAGCTGGCATCCCTACAGCCTGGCCAGGGTCAGCAGCTTCAGCGGGCAGTCAGCTGGGTCTCTGACTCCTGTGCAGGCCCTAGAGGCAGCACGTGGCTGGCCGGGTGCTGCTGTCTCTGCCCCGATGCCCTGTGCTGCCCGCTCGGCCTGAGCAGATGGTCTTGTAAGTGAGCACTATGTGAATGGGGTCAGGAGGGTCTGTCAGCTCCACCTTCTCCTCCTCTGCCTCCACTGGGCTCCACTGTCCTTGCTTGCTGTCCTGGATGAGTTCAGCTGGCTAGGCTGCAAGGCCTGGCCAGGCATGGTGTGGCACAGCCCTGCAACCCAGAGTGGGGGAATGCTAGAGCTCTGCATCCAGCAGACTGCAGGCTGGGAGGATGGGCAAGTGGCTGGCCACTGTAGATGGAGTGGCTGCTAATCTTAAAGCTGAGAGTCCCATTGACTCTCTGGGAGGTGGGTGGAAGCCCCAGGAAAATGAAGGTATCTGCTGCAAGATGTGGGCAGGGCTCCAAAGTATCAGCCCCCCCCCCCCCCGAGTTGAGCCAGAGCACCCCACTGTGTGCTCCAACTACAACTCCTCAGTGGCTCCCACTGCACTTCTGCAAAAGTCCACACTGGGAATGGGGTTTCTCTTCTGCCTTCACCAGGGACACTGACTTTTTGTAAGGCTCAGCTCTTCTCTACCCCAGGACCTTTAAATGCTTTATTCCCTCTGACTGAGCATGACAAAGCCTTCTCCTGTACCTTGCCACAGAAATACCCTGGCTGGCAGCTTCTTCCCCAAGAAGGATGTTTCAGGAAGAACCCATACAAGAGATCTGGGGTCCCTCTAAGGGTCTGGCATTTTCTTTCTAGGAATTTCTACCATTGGTTATGTATATACTTGTTAACTGTTTATTGTTTCTCTCTGCCACATCAAAATGTATGTGCCATAGAGAAGGACAAAGGACCATGCCCGTCCTATGTGCCCGGAAGCCCCTGGAGACAGCTCCCAGTGCTGGGGCCCCCACAGGCTGTTTATTGGACTCTGCCTGTCTACCTATATGCATGAAGAATCAAAGACTGTTAAATTTTAAGGACTTTGAGGGAGTTTGGCCAATTTTGTCTATACTGGCAGGGGCTGACTGAACTTGACTCCAAGCCCCAGCCTGGTCACTCTCTGGCCTTCTGGAACTGTGGGGACTACTCTTCCCCTTAGATCACTCTCAGGGTCCTGGGCCTCCTTGCTCTGAGTAAAAGGTGGGGGATTCAGAGTTAACCCTTTGTGTTATCCAGGAAGAGAATAAGAGCAACCATGCTAATTGGTGGCTTTGCCACCAGGGCTGAGCATTCTGTAGGGACCACTGCATTTGGGGGGCCTTGGGGCAAGAAGTAACTCTAAGTCCCTTTGGTGAGAAATCTGCCTCGCACATGCTCTATCCTGTTAAGTTGGGTGTAAAACACCCACAGGGTGGGTGCAAGGAGCCAGACAGATGTCCTTCTTGTTCATCAGCCTTAATCCTCTTCCTCTGTTACTTCATAGGGTTGCTGTTTTAAAATGGAGATCTGGGGTATGATGACCCAGTCTGCTTTTGTATAACTGGATCCTTGTTCATGAAACTTGGCCTCTGCTTAACCTTTTTTTTTTTTTTCCTTTGAAACTGGGTCTCACTATGTAGCCCAGGCTAGCCTCGTACGTGCTGGGTTTATAGGCATGAGCCAACACACTGGGCTTGGAATCTTCCTTTTGTACCAGCACGAGGCTCCCAGGATCTGGACTCTATGTGCTTTTTAATTCATGCTTCTTAATGCATTGGTTGCAGTACTGGGGGTGGAGCCCTGGGTCTTGAGCATTAGGCAAGCTTTCTATCCTTGAGCTGCAGCCCCAGGCCTGCTGAGTGTGTGTGGATACAGGTGTACCTGTGTGCTGGTGCGTGGAGGCTGGAGGTCATCCCTGGCTGTGCTCCCCAAGGATGACGTTTTATTGAGATAGAATCTCACTGACGTGGAACTGACTGACTCCGCCTCTCAAGTGCTAGGATTACAAGGGCCACCATGCCTGACTTTTTTTTTCTTCTCCAGTTCTGGGGATCGAACTTGGGTCCTCAAGCTTGCATGGCAAGCATGTTACCAACCGAGTTATCTTCCCAGCCTCCTGCCCCCAGCCCCTACTCTTAAACATGGTCTTACAAATGGTATCACACCCAGGTGCTCTGGACCTGGTGCCATTTGCTCAGTGTGATTCCCAGCCAGCAGCTGCCACTGTGGGCATGGCTCTGCCTACTGCAGCGGAGCTCAGCTTTAACCTTACACAGGTTTTGTCTGGGTGTCCACACTCAGCACATAAATATGCCTGCACAAACGGGAAGGATGTGTCCAAGGATAGCAGAGTATCTTGGCACCTACTCCTCACCCACAGCAGACAGACAGCCTAGCCCAGGCTGCAGCACCAGAGACAACCTGCTCTCCATTTTCTGTGTGCAGAGCAAAGGCCTCAAATATGCCTTCCCTCATGCTTGAAATGGAGTTCAGTTTTTAAAGCAAGAGAGAGGAGGGGGAGGAGGGAAGAGGAGGGAAGGGAGGAGGAGGAAGAGCAGGAGGAGAAGGTGGCTGCAATGGCGGGTGGACAGGCAGAAGAGGCAGTGAGGAGAAAGGCAGTTACATCCCTAGTGGGCACCTATCCTGTCTCTGCTCTTGGCTGGGTCTCAGACCAGAGAGAGCTGGCCTGGGCTCTGGGGTCATCTGTGGTCAGCTCCCACAGCTCTCAGATCCCCCTTCTAGGCTGTGGGGCAGCGCAAGGGAACCGGGCTGCAGCCAGTGCAGGGCTGCAGCAGTTCGGGTTTCTGCCTGGGCAGCTGTGGCAGGCTGCTCTCCGTTCTGGAGAAGCAGCTAATTAGAATGGATCCAAGAGTCTCCTCCGCTCAGGCTTTGTTCTCAGTCCCCACTGAATCTTCGCTTTAGGGTTTAATCAGCCACAGTTGCTAATGTGCTGTGCTTTGGGGCTCTCCCTGCACCTTCCAGGATGGCCTGTGTCTAGGGACTCCCCTGGGCCACTCAGCCCGGGGCGGGGCGGGGGGGGGGGGGCTCTTCCTTCTCCCTCTTTCTCTGCACATTCCTTCCTTCCTTTCAATTTCCTGTCATTAACAAGAGCAGGGCTGTCCAGGGTGCTGCTCCCTGCTGGGAGTGTGAATCAGTGCTGGTCCCCTGGAGGACAACTTGTCACGTGCTATTAAAAGCTTAAAAAGTAGGCAGGCTTTGACCTGGAAAGTCCCCTTCTAGGAATCCATCCTGGAGACATCACCAGACAGGGGTCTGCTGCTATGTGCAGAGAGACATTGCCTGGGCGCTTTGTAACAGTGACGAACTAGTGGCATCCGTAGAGGATTACTGGGAAAGGTCAAGTAAAGAATGAACTGGAAGGGAACCTTGGAGGTCATGGAATGCGGAATTTGGACAGATGCACTCAAGGAATCATGGCTGACTTCATCAGCAACATTAATGACCATGTGCTGGCAGGGCTGGTATTCCATTGAAACCTTGTTACAATAACCCAGGAGGAGCAAGGTAGTCCAGAGCTGCAGGCAAGGACTAGGAATGCCTGCTCAGCTGTGGGGCACCAATGAACTCTGTTCTCTTGCTATGTATGTAAACACTTTGTGTGTGTGTGTGTGTGTGTGTGTGTGTGTGTGTGTGTGTGTGTGTGGTATGGTTTGAATAGCTTCCATTTTTTCATCTATACCTTCAGTAGCTCGGTCTCTCTCTCTCTCTCTCTCTCTCTCTCTCTCTCTCTCTCTCTCTTATCTCTGACAGGGTCTCTCTATGGCCCGGTATTCACTCTGTAGCTTAGGCTGGCTTCAAACTTACAGCAATTCTCCTGCTTCAGCCTCCTGAGTGCTGGGATTACAGATGTGCACCGTCACAGCTGGCTCCCTTTCTTCTTTTTGTAGTTACGTGTACATTCATGCTTATAAACAAGCAACAACTATCACTGAAAATTTTAGCATTTCCTGTAAGATTGTACCTTCTAAGTGGAGGCTGTCTCTATCCGAATCCACTCACAAACATTGGTGAAGTTGGTGATATTCTCATCTGATAGATGGGGTAGCTAAGGGCCAGAGAGGGCAAGTACCTTGCCTAAGAACACACAGACACAATCCTAACCCCTCTGGAGGAGAAGTGAATGCTTAATGCCATCAATCCTCAGTGGCTTCTATAACGATGAGGACAGAGTCCTGGCACAGCAGACCTCCACAGGCTGCACTCTCCTGGTCTCCTGCCCCGAGTTCCTCTCCAACCTCTCCTTGCCACCCCCCACAGCCACTTGAGTAATGGCTTTGGTGAGAATCAGCTTTACTCTCCAATCACAGGCGGGAGGCGAAAATTGCCCGTTCAATATTTCCTCCTAATGAGCCTCCGCACTCCTGTCGCCTTTGAGGATGGAGGCAAGCTCTCTGCCACCACCGTCCTCCTATCTATCAGCTCTGTTTACCTGCGGGGTGGCAGAGGGAAGGAGCGGCGTTATACATAAATATCATGAAATCCACCGAGGGCTGCAGGCAGAGCGCTTAATCCCACCTCCGTCACTAACGACTTACAATCTGAAGAAGTCACTCTCCCTCTGTTTTCTCTGTCTCTAAAGTAAATAGAGGGTAACATGCTTAAGGAAAAAAAAATCAATCGGTGTTCCAAGGAAAAGGATGTATGTGGGTGGGGGCGGCAGCTCCATGCTGGACTGACATGCACTTGCTCTGATGATGCTGGAGACAGTGAGCCCTGACCCACCTCACCCGTCAGCTCTCCTCTGAGGCCAGAGTGTAGTGACACCTCTCGCCTCACCTCCCAGCACTTCTGTCTGCTCTCCTGCTCTCCTGAGATGGTTGTTCCAAGGCATGCCCAGGTGAGTCATTTCTGTTGAAGCCTTCTTCCGGAAGGATCCAACTTTTCTGTTTTGGATAGAAAGAACTCTGTGTTCCTGTTTCACCCTCCCCCAAACCCCACGCTACATGCAGGCCCTGACCTCACACACCCCAGGGCCTTTGCACGTGCTGCAATGTGTCTAACATCAGCTATTCTTCTGATCTCCACACTCCAAGCTCCATCAGGGCCAGTCTTGGTTGTCCCTGACCCCCCAACAAATCAAAGCTTCTGCCCAGAGACAAACATAGGGACATGAGTACAGGTGGGAAGCGAGACAAAGGCTCCTCTCCACATGATGCATGAAAATCCCCCAACAGGTGCGGTTCAGCATGCTCAGCAGGTCCCATCCCAGGGACAGTTCAATCTGTTCTGATGCCCACAGTGGGGCCAGGAAGTACTCACCTCCTTGCAGAAAACCATGTACACCAGGCAGCTCACCCAAGCCACAGAACCCAGGCTGCTCCCCCAGCATGGAACAGGGTTATACTGGTACCTGGGGTCTTGGAAGCCACCATCTGAAAGGATCAGGGCAGCTCCTGGGGCTGGGGGAGTGTTAAGGGTTTTCACACAGGAAAAAAGGTTTATGCTTTTGAACAGTGGTTCCCAGCCTTGACTCCCACTTGTGTGGTCTCAATCTTCTCTGTGAGAGGAAAAGAAGTAGCCGAAGGCTTGGAATTTGCCTAGCATGCACAGTCTCGGGTTTGATCCCTAGCACCTAATAAACTGGACACCTTGGCACACACCTGGAATCCCAGCACCCTGGAGGTCCAGGCAGGAGGACCAGAAATTCAGAGTCATCCTCAGCTACATAACAAGTTTGAGGCCAACTTGGGGCTACATGAGACCTTGTCTCAACAATAACAAAAGGGGTAGACAAGGGCATTGTTGCTAGCCAGCTTCATGGAGCCTCAGGCAATGTGCCAAAGAACAGGAGTCCTCTCCCTAGGCCTGGGCTGTTGCGCATTCCTGGGGCGGCCTTAGTAGACTCCAGCTGGGTACTCTGTGCATCCCTCAGAGGTTAGAAGCCCATTGTTGGCTCCCTGTTCTCTACAGACTGTTGGCAACTGTAGGTCAGATGCTGCATCCATGCACCCACCTCCTCCTCACCTGACTGAGTCCCTGTTCTGACCGCTGCAGAAGGAAGGCTCCATCTCTGAGGGAATGCCAGGGAACCCTGTTTCAAGGATGCCAGTGGCTCTGTCTACTTTCAAATCCAGCTTCAATGTCACCTTCATGGTGAGGTGTCCGCTCACCTGCCCATTTCATATCACAACCCTCACCCTGGCTCTGCGTGGCCTCTGTCCTCCCTTGCTCTCTCGGCCCCTGACAGCAGGTACGATTAACCTACTCTGTCCAACCCTTCTCCTATCCCACTGGAACACAAAGTCTGAGCACAGGCATCACTCACTGGAATGGGTTGGCATGCAGTAGGTGCTCACACACACTCAGGACACAAGACCTGGGGCTGGGGAGACAGTTCACTCAGCAAAACGCTTACTGTGCAAGTATGAGGACCTGAGTTCATATCCCAGAACCCACGTAAAGACCAGGCACAGATGCACACATCTGTAACCACAATACTGCTGGCGGTGGGGGTTGGGGGGATGACAAGTGAGACAGGCAGATATCTGGAGCTTGCTGGCCAGGCAGTCTGGCTTATCCTATGAGCCCCAGGTTCAATGAGATCCCATCTCAAAATAAGGTGGAAAAGGACCTCCATTCCCCCCCCCCCCCCGGTACACCCTACACCCACAGCTACAGCATGAATGTCTATTCACAGTCTCCAAAGGGGATAAACCCCTCGCTAGGCTCCTGCAATGGTGCCTGGCACCAGGAGGGTGGAAGAGCCACACCGTTTGTTCTCACTGGCCTCTGCTGCTTTGGAATCAGACACACGTTCCTCTCACCCAGGCCCCTGTGGACCCACCCTGCTCTGCTTCCTCAGCACACTAGTCTTCACTGGCCTGGAGTTCTTCCCTCCTGGAAGGCTCCAGAGTCTTTGCATCTTCCGCCCTCGCTGCCCGTGACTGTACCCCAACACAGACACATGCAGACATATGTCAGGTCTAAAATCCATCTCCTTAGGGTCCCATCTAGCCCAGCCCCACTACCCCAATGTCTAGCTACCACAGTTCCGTTTTTCCATCCGTGCTGTCTGAAAGGGTCTTATTTACAGGAAGAACCACTTTGCCAGGGAATCTAGGCCCATGGGCTCAATACCCAAGCCCTGTGCCTTCTCCATCCATTAAACTCAGACTGCTCTCTATTCCTGCTGCGTTCGCCAAGGCTCCTCAGCGTGGTCAGGCACGCTCGCTCATTATGCCTTAGACCAGCCGATTTGAAGCCTGTGAGTCTGTTCAAATCTCTTCCCAAGAGGAGGAGGGAAACATTCTCTCTCCCTCTCTCTCTCTCTCTCTCTCTCTCTCTCTCTCTCTCTCTCTCTCTCTCTCTCTCTCTCTCTCTCCCCTCTCTCTTTCTCGCACACTCCCCAAGGTCCACTCCTGGTTTGGTTTAGTCTGCTGTGGTCTCTGTGGATTTGGTGTGCCTCCGTGCCCCTGGACGGTGGGAGGCAGCCGTGACCCTTTCAGCCGTCAGCTGAACAGTCCCCCTGCCCCTTTCCAGGTAGGAAGCAGCTTTTGCCCAATGCCACCTGGCTTGCCCATAGCTCCTTTCCACATGTTTCCATCAGAGCTCTTTGCAAGGTCCCTGGTGTTCTGGGAAGCAGGCGCCTCCCCATGAGTCCCTAGAGAGGCACTCCAACTGCACTTCCTGGGTTCCTACAAGGGCACCAGCACCCAGCCTGCAGTGGGCACCAGCTCTGCAGCCTCCCTGGCCTCCAGCTGGGGAGCCCAATGCCAGTGCCTCTTACTGGCAGTGCCCTTAGCTGCAGGACTCTCTGGGGACTACCTTCACTAGGTTCTTGGCTGAAGAGAGGTGGCATCATTTATTCCACTTTGGTCACCTTGGTCTCACAGAAGGGTAGAGTGGGGAGCAGAGGGGTCAGATGTGGTCGAGGGCAGCTGCCGAGACAAGTGACCTTTAGGACATGGTTTCTGTGGCACAGGATCTCAGGGCTAGATCCTGGGGCCCCAGGAACCAGTTTTAGGATGATGGAAAATGCTTCCTGTTCTCTTGGTTGTACACTGAGGACCTTCTGTAGCCTGGCATTGCCAGTGTCTGGACATGTGCCTGGCCTGCAGTCAACCCTCAGTTGTGGTTTTTTGAAGTGATGCAGTTGCCAGCCTGTAGCGGCCATAGTCGGCGCACACTAAGGAGTCACGGCATGAGGTAGGGAGATGCGAGGGTTGGGTGCTGGCTGCTGCTCTGTGCCTGGATGCCCTGCACACAGTTGTCTCTCCTTCCTGTGACCTTGGCAAGCAGCCTGACCTTCACCCTCTGCAGGCAGCGTGGCCTCCACAGCTCCTGCCAAGCTCAGGGGGAGGGAGGGGGGGAGCTGGGAGCTGCTGGCTCTGGAGTCTAGCGTTCTGGCTCTGCTGCCCCTTGGCTGAGCTTAATTTTCTCCTTCCAGCTTGTCATTTGTAAAAGTGGGATATTAACAGACTCCATGCTGTAAGGACAGAATTGGTGGATACATGTAATGCGCTTAGCTCATGTAGAGACGTGGTGGGTCACCAGCAGTAACCAGAGCCGTTCCATCATGGCCGTCATCACAAGGACACACCGGGGGCTGTACATCCCTAGCTAGTGCTGTTGGTAGGACACTCTCTCAAAAGAGGATTGGGGACAGGAGGTGGCAAAAGCCCTGTGGACCGGGGGGTCGCTGAAGAAGTGGGGGTCCCCAGGGAAGAGTGACAATCCTAGGAGGCCTCAGGTGCCACACTGTAGCCGCAGCCCTGGTGTGGACAGGCCTTCATCAGGGAGCGGAAGGGTGAAGAGGTGTTTCGGAACGATTAATCTGACAGCGTGATAGCATGGCAAGTGGTCCAGCTCAATGCAGAGGGAGACACAGCCGCCCAGCTTCGGAGCGGAGAGGGGGCCATTACAGGAAGCGGCCAGCTCTCAGCGGTCTGTGCACTCAGGGTTCCCAGCAGCGTAGCTGGGAGAGGCTGGCTGAATCCCAAGCTGAGCAGTGGGTGCGGGCAGGGGTCACTGTTTTCCGTGGAACAGTAGTCCCCTCAAGGAAGAGTGGTGCCTGGAGATCCTCCAGTCAGGGGTGTTTCTATGTACTGGTGCTGCGGCAGCTCACAGGTACTTCCAAACCAGCTCGGGGTTGGCCTTCTCTACTGAAGGCCTATAGGGGACCTGCAGAACAGGCAGACCCTATACACGGAGGGTGGAAACAGGGGCCAGGTGTACCCCGTGACTGGCCAGCGCAGCAGTGGTTAAAGGCACAGCCCCAATTAAGAACGGAAGCAGCTGATGTTCATTTTCCTCATTTTATTGAAAGCTGTGATGATATTTGAGAAGTACCAGACATTCCATCTCCTGTCTTCTGGAGAGATGAAGGTCTGCTGGACTCACAGCGGGCCAGCCCAGCTTGGCCAGCCCCGTGGGACGGTCCACTATACCCTCACACCAGGGTATGGAACATGTCCACCTTCTCCCGGTACAGCTGGTGGAACTGCTTGGCCAGACAGTGGAAGGGGGCCTCGTAATTGTCCATCTCCTTCTGTAAGAAGTGAGAAGGGTGTGAGAGTTTACAGTCTGGGGAAGCTGGCCCCTACTAGAGGCGTTTTTCACTTCAGGCTCCTGACACTTGGTGTCAGGGCATCTTCATGCAGTTTGGGCAGCTGCTGTCACCGTGAAGATTTTATGGGAAACAGAGATAGGAAGAACATACAGACAGTTGCACGGCGTGTGAGTAGTGAGCTGGGGACTGGGCTGAGATCTGGCTGTAAGAGCCATCCTTGTGGCCACTAGGGTTCTGTGTGGAGGACGTGAAGATGAATCCCCTTACTCAGCTATGACGGAGGCCAAAGCAAAACAGCAGACAGATGTGCTATAGGAGAGAGTCTGGCCACAGCTGGCCTCCAGGTGGGAAGAGGAGAGGGAGGGCTGTAAAGGCAACAGGGCCCAGCCCAGCCAAGAGAGGCACAGCACACCCAACCCCCGACCAGAGAGGCAGGGACCTTCTACTCCAGGGACCAGTAGGGCCATGGTGGGGGGCGGGGGGAAGAGGGGACATGATGGAGACACAGGGACAAATGGGAACAGGCTTATCTTTAAGGAATACGCTAGGACTTCTGGGATGGGGCCAGATCCCAACAAGAACACGCGGCTCCTCCCACATGGCTGGGGAGGGCATCTCTGACAGCACTGGCTCTTGGCTGGAGGTTTAACAGTTTTCCTCATCCCTGACCCCTGGGGTGGCACTGACTGAGCTGGAATGAACGCTTGCTTTTCATGACTAAACATGCCCAGAAGACATCTCTATTTTCCAGAGGATTGGAAAAACGAAGGAGCTTGTCTTAGGTTGCATCCAAGAGTGGCCAACAATGGGCCCTCCAAGGTGAGGTCTGAGGGGCTGTCAGAAGGCAGGGCGCGCACACACAGCACCCTGCTGACACCATGGCCACTATGCACCTGCATTGTGGGGGCCTGGTTTTGTTTTGTTTTCTGTCTGGGTTCCTATCTCCCAAGTTTTTTATTGGGCCTAATGTTGCAACACCAGGGGACCCAACCTAGGAAACTGTCTCTCAGACAACTTTTTTGTTTTGTGAGATAAGGTCTCATGTAGCTTAGGCTGGCCTCGAACTCTCTATAGCCAAGGCTGACCTTGGATTTCTGATCTTCTTGCCTCTACCTCTGGAGTTCTGGGATTATAGGTATGTTCTATGGTGCTGATGATCAAATTCAGAGTGCCCTGAACTAGATAAGCACTTTTCTACCTGAGTTACATCTCTAGCTGCCATTGCTGCCGCCACCGCCGCCACCACCACCACCACCACTACCACCAATTTAAGACAGGGTCTTGCTATGCAGTCCATGCTGGCCTTAAATGCTTTATCTCCCCACTTCAGTCTCCCAAGCAGTAGGATTACAGGGACACACCACCACACCATCTGGGCATTTTTAAGAACAAAGTGGCAGTGAGAACCCAGCACATTGCAGATAGGAGATGCAGCTAAGGGTCTACAAGGGCCTGTCTGAAAGCTTTTCAGTGGCTGCCAAAGGCGCCGCAGAGCTCAGTACGAGGCCCTGAAGTGTCCCCGATGAAATGGGAGGAATAGCGCAGAAGTCAGTGTGTCTGCACTTTACGGAGGAGTGGATGAAGCCCAGCGGGTGGAGGGGCCCAGCTGGACAGTGTATCCTGATCCAGGCTGGTGCAGGTGACCGTTTTTTAATGGTGTGGCCATACAAAGGACAAAAGTGTACCAGGCCTGGGGGGAAAGCTGCCTGGACCCCACAGCAAGGGAGAAGCAAGTGCAATCAGGGGGGGCTGCTGGCCAAGAAAAAGCAGGACTCAATGCCAAGGGTGTGCTCAAAGAAGGACAGACTGCAGCCCAGTGAGCACCTGCTAAGGTCCCCACGGGCACGAGAGCCCAGCCAGCAGCACCTCTGCCTGTGTGGCCATCGTGTCCCAGGCAGTCAATGTCACTGAATAACCCCACCCCCCAACCAAAGTGTCCTTAAGCGCCCAGTGGAGGGAAGGAGGCCTATGAAGTCTTATGTGGGAAGTTTCTAGATGAAGTCAAAAGCTCTCCAAAGCACAAGCCGGGAGAACCCATCATAAAAGGAAAGGAATTCAATGCCCAGGAGCCTCGACAGACACCATGGAGTGCTTGGAAAGAGATGGAAATTGAACCATTTTCCAAACGCATTAAGGGGGCCGCCAGCAATAGAAGCCTTTTTATCTGATGCCTAATTATCATCTTGAGCAGTTTGGACACGGACAACACAGTGAGTGACAATGTTTAGAGTAGGCTCAGACTAGCCCTCGGTTTGACTGAGAACTCTGTCACCAAGAACCCCCAAGCAGGTCCCGTGAGGAGGTCAAGAGGGTGTACTCCTTCTGGAAGACCTGAAGCACTCAGGTCTTCCCGGACAGGGCTGCGTCCTGGTCTTGATTCTACTCCTTAGCTGTGCACCAGGGAGAGATACACAACCTCTCTGGGTCTGTCTGCTAACTGAACAGCAGAGACAGGAGCAGCTGCCCTGTCAGGTTGTTTTGAAATTACTCAAAAGGTAATTAACACAATCAAACAGCAGGCCCCCGGCTGCCTGGGAGGGCAGCCCTCCCCGTGGAGACACGAACTCAGCCTGGCTCTCACGTTCTGAACATAATCTCACCTTAGTGACAAACAATGGGTTTTGACCTTGGTTTAGAAAATTCTTTAAACTTTGTTCAAAGGCAAAGTTTGACTTTTTGGGGGGCCCGGAAATGTCAGACATGAAGGGGTGTTTAAGAGCTGAAGAACCATGGAGGTCTCTCCCCGAGGCGGCTGCACTTCGGAAGAAGCGAGGAGGAGATGGGCTTGGCAGCGTCTCAAACCACATTGGGTTATGTTCCCTTTTTAATTACAGCTTTCTTAACCGGGCTGCCAGTGGCGCTCCTGTTAGCAGCAGCTCAGGGGGGACTAGTTAACTGGCACGGTTAATGCCGAGTACCCAACCGCAGCCTCTTCAAGCAGGATTTATGCGCATCCTCGCTGACACCTGAACGGAGCTGACCAGTGGCCTTGGGTGACTGATGTGTTGGGGCAGGTTTTAATTTCTGGGAAATATGGGGCGTTGGGGGAGGGGATGGTGTGACTGACGAAGGGAGAGGAGGAGGGAATGGGGAGCTATGGGTCTACAGCTCACTGCTTGCTCAAAGGTGTACAGCACGGCCCGGCCGGGGAGCCCTGTGCAGGGCGAGCTCTCTCCTTTGAACTTCATTAATCTAGTATTGTGGTAATTGGACTCGAGGCAGGGGTGACATCCATCTCTATACCAGACATTGGTTCTGGGGTTTAGTAAATAGTAACAATAAAAACACCATATTAGGGGATCAGTTCTGTTATAAAAAGCTAGCATGTTGAGTGTTTACTCAACTAGACTAGACACTGTGTTAAGTGTTTTACATGCCTGTGTGTGATAATCAGCAAAGGGCAGTTTCCTATCCCTGTCCTTACAGGTGAGGAGCCTGAGGCCCTATGGTGTACATCCCATTCCCAGGGGTCCCAGAGCCAGATGCGCTCCATGCCATGGGAAGGCAGAACACCTGCCCTGAAGGCTATGCCTTGTCTGGGGAAAAGTGCCAGTGTGGGACACTAGAGATGTCTACATCCACACAGCACAGAGCGGTGGCCCAGGCTGTTCTGTAGGTGTGACAGAGCCTGCAGCTGGAGGAGGTGACACCCAGGGTATGCACTACCCCCACTGACTTTTTTAGAAAGCCAAAGAACTCGATCTAGAGACCTCAAGGTTAGACCTCACACAACACAGCCACTGCAGGCCTAGCAGGACTCTTGGGCAATGCTCCTGAGTGAGGGCCACGGCTTCTTATGAGACACTGGTGTCTGGGCCGTCTGCATGCTTGTGGTGGGAGGCTCAGAACAGGCATGTGGTGTGGTCAGAACCGCGTGCCCAGAAGCTGCACCTTTCAACGTTCCAAATGTCAGAAGACGTGTCACTGTGCTAGACAGCCCCCATGATGCCAGTGACCCATCACTCAGGGTTTCTCACGGCAGGAGGGCTCTTACATCAGAGATGACACTACATGCTCCTATGTGATGAGAAGCCGGGGGCCTTGGGGCTGGGTGCACCCCGGTCATGCGGGCCTAGGATAGTCATTTTTTTACTTCAACACTGAACTGGGGACAGGACAATTCCTGTCTTGCAGAGCTATCTGGGAGGTGCCACCGAAACCAACAGTAAGTGCTGTGTCCTTCTGCAGTGCTCACAGAGTTCAAGGGTCAGGGAGACGGAGCACCTTCCACGTCAAAGTCTTCCTGAGATGCATGCAGCTTTGCCTGGGGTGGGCTGTCTGCCTGCCCTGCTTCCTGGGGCCACACAGAGGACTCTCAGGACACACACTGAGCATTCTGGGTGGAGTGTCAGCATTCTGGCTGGAATGCAGAATTTAGATTTTGCACCTGGGAACAGAACCACTAAATGCATCCGAGGTCATGAACAAACCTCCAGCACAGAGCTCTCTCAGATCAGTGGCTCAGAGAGGGGGCGGGGGGGGGGGGGGGGGACACGACTCACCACAGATGTTTCAAAGAATTCCAAGCCTTGGCCCAGTGCCCATGCCTGGGCCTGAGCAGAATCCACTGTTCGTCGGCCAGCCAGGTCTGTCTTAGTTCCCACTAAAACACCTACTCAAGAGAAATAACCACAATATTGTGTTTTGAGGTGGCAGGATGGGAGGTCAGCTGCAGAGAGAAGGCATGTGATCCATCAGGTGACAGAAGCTGCCCACTTGAGGTGCTATGTACCAGAAGGGAAGGTCCCCAAGGGCCACAGAGGACAGGTTGGCTTTGCTGTGCACATGCAGCTCACTCAGAGTTCTCTTGTGGCTTCAAACAGATCTGTGTTCCTCATCTCCTTAGTGCTGTAAGCGCCAGGCAGGCCTGGACTGAGTTTAGAAGAGCATTTGTGATAATTCCCAGCACATGGAACCAACATCGGACATGGTCATTAATGCTAATCTCGGGCCTGGGCTCGGAGTCAGGGACTCAGGTAATTGAGCTCCGTTCCCAGCTGCCTCAGCTGTGCTAATTTCTCAGCCCGTCTCTGGAGGCTGCTTTCTCTGGCCTCTAATGAGGAGAATTTGTTGATCTCACACAGGGATGAGAAAGAAACTGATTTAAAGCATGCCGAAGTGATAACAGGGCTGGAATGTAACTTGTGCCCCGTGTACTGGAGAAAATGAGGGATTCTTCCCCGGAGTTAGCTTTCTGAAAACATCAATTCAGAATGCAGCACCTTCCTTCTTATTATCCAGACTCTCACAACATTTCCTGGTGGGTGGCACTGTCTCCCCATCAAGACCATTAAGAGGCAGAGCAAGGGCACAGTGAAGGTTGTTTAAGTCAAAGATTCGGGGGTTCAGGCCCCTGTCCTGTTCCCACAGTGGCATGTACAGTGACCCCTGAGCTAAAGGCCAGAGGCCTTTGCTGTTAGCAAAAGGCTATCCACAGTTCCTACCTGGGAGGAAGGTACCCGGAGTCTGGGCCCGGACCTTCTCCAGCCACCTGGTGCAGCTGATGAAGGACTGCTCATTGGTCACATCATAGACGAGACACAGGACATTGGGATTCTCCCACTAAGCAGGGGACAGGAGAAGAACACTTCAGGGGTGGAACAGGGACTCTTGGACGGCGGGGGGGGGGGGGGGGGGGGGACACCCAGCTTTCAGGGAGGCGGGTGAGGGAGGGATGTGAGCTGGGAAACTCTCACACTCACAGATAGCCCCCGTTCACCACAGAATGAATGGAGGCGGCCAGGCTCAGGGGCACTCATGTGGGACAGGCATTCCCATCTGGGACAGGTGAGCTTGAACCTGGGGGAGGGGCACGCCTACCCAGAAGGGAGCAGTGGCTGCCGGGCACCTCTTATCATGGAGACACCCCAGTTGGTAGGGTTGTCTGGGGGAGAGTCTCACTTTGTAGCTGAAGAAAACAGCTCAGAGGGGATGCTGACTGGCCTTGGCTGACAGGGCTCCAGGGGCAGCCAGGCTAGGGGACAGCAGTCCGCTCTTGTCTCTCATGGTTCTCCTAACTCACGCATCACAATCGTTTGAGAGCCCACCCACGGCGAGACTATGGTGCCCTCCCAAACCCTGCAGGCTGCAAAGGGTGACGCGGCTTCCTTCACTGCCTGGCCCCTGGATGTGTCTACCAGCATCTTCTTCATAGGGGTGGGCTCTTCAAAACTTGGGGACATTTTCAGCTTTTCCCACGGTGTCGCCATCAGCCCTAATACACACTACACTAACAGCTGGGTGGGGGGCTCTGTCACCCAAATGAAGAGCCAGGGTTCCACACTAAGCACTGTTAGCCTAAAGAGTCCTAAATATCCTGCTGCCTGCCCATGATGGGGGTCACAGGATGCCTCTGCCTGGGCTGTGGACTCTCCCTCTGGTGCACAGGCTCTGGGTACCACCTCCCTATACAATCAGGCCCTGCTCTGACCTTGTGGGGCCTGCAGAATTCTATGTTCTAGTATCTGTGAAAGGCCAGCCAAGGATGGGCTCTGGAGAGCTTGGCAGAATAAGGCCAATGCAAGGACCCTTCTTGGTGTGGGAGAAGGGGCAGAGCCTCATTTTTTGGCTATAGGCCTCACTAGAGGGAAAGAGATCAGTGGTCCTGTCCTGGGAGGCCGGAGAGGGCTGTAAAACCCCCAGAAGGGGCTGTTCAAAAACAGCATCCTGGAGCGGGTCTTCAAGGACTGACCAGCTTTAAGACTCCTGGCACATTCCAGAACTGGGAGTGGCCATAATGGGCAAGTAGGAACAGCTGCTTGCCAAGGGCCCAAAACCCCAGCTGGGAGGGATGCCCCTTAAAGGCTCCTGCCTGGCTACTTCTGATGGCCCCAGTGTGTCCCTTTGGGGAGTGCCAACCGGAGAAAGGGTTGGGCACAAGTGGGTGGCGGAGGTGGATAAGGGAAAAAAAAGAGCACACTACTTGCCAATTTATCCAGCATTTCAGAGAACAGCTCCTTGCCGGCTGAGTCAAAAATGAAGAGTTCCTGGAACAGGAAAAGTGTATCTCAGAAGTGAACACAGTAAGGGGCAAGCCAAGGTTTCCCACCAGGCGCTCTGTGGACGTGGTTCGAGGGTAGACAGAGTACATGCCTATGCGCATGGGTGCTTTCATACATGCTCTTTCTGAGGCCCCAGGGAGATGGCGAGAGCAGTCCAGAGTGCCCAAAGGGCAGAGGCAGAGCTTCCGCCCACCTGGTATCATGACCTGGCTCACCTTTCCCGACCTCAAGCACAAAAGTGGAGGGAGGGAGCAGGCTGACCGCCCACCTGGCGGGACAGAGCGCGAAGCAGGCTGACACGTGATCTGGTGTCCAAAAGGCCACTTTGTGCTTTGTTAACCAAATGGATTCTCAGATCGTGTAAGGATTCTTGGTAAAGGAGGTCACCGAGGAGGCCTGGGGACACTGCTTAAAGTAGGACAGTCTGAACCTGTGCTCCGGACACAAGGCACCCAGCCTTCCCAGCCCAGGTGGAAACCCTCCACCATGCTGCTGCTCGCTTGCTCGGAGTCCCCTGAGAACCCTGAGCCCCCTCCAGGTGCAGTAACCCCCCTGCCTGGTTCTGAACCCTGGTAGGCAGTGCTGTCCGCTCCATGACCTGCCTTGTAGAGTGGCTCCTGCCTCAGCTTTCTTGTGGTATCAGGGGACTTCTGTGTCTTTCATTTTGCCTGGGGGGGGGGGGGCTCCTTAAGGATCCGGTGAATACTATAGACCCTCTCCCTGGGAGCAGCCACTGGGATATGATGACATCATGCCATGGGGTCTCTAGAGGGATCCCATTAAGGACTCAGATAAAAGATACCAAGCTGTTTTGGGAAGGCCTGCATCCCAGCCCTCCGCTCCCCTCCCTCCTCAAGCCCTCCCTCCAAGACCCCCTGCATCACTGCCCCATGTCCCCTGCCGAGAGGGCACCCCAGCCCATGGCAGCAGCCCCAGGAGCCCTGCCTTCAGGGCACCACTCACCACGCTGTCATTTGTGTCAAGAACTGGCACTGTCTTCACCACCAAATCCACACCTGTTGTCTGCAGGGGACACCAAGATGATGGGCGTTAGAGGGCCCCACGGTGGGGCGACCCAGAACGAGGCAAGACCCCACCTCTCTGCAGAGGTATCCCAGTCAAGTAGAAGTCAGAGGCCCTGATGGCCTCCCGACTCCCTGCCCTCCACTGTCCCTGGCAACCATGTGGTGTCCTGGCCAGTCCCCCCAGGAGACAGTCCCTTCCTGGCGGCCAGTGGAAACTGGCTCTCCATGTGGCCATTTCCCATCTTTTCTCAGGCCTCTTAGCACATCATCTGGGGATTTTGCTAAGTCACTCTCTCAGGGTTAATGGTCATGTCTCTGTACACTGTGGCCAGGCAGGGGCTGTACAGGCCCAGCTTACCAGAGTATAGTTCTTCTGGAAATGGGTCCCATCGCTGCGGAACATCTGCACCAGGGCCGTCTTGCCTACAGCTGAGTCTCCTGAAGCCAGAGCAGAGGAAAAGACATCAGTTGGGTTCCATTGGGTGTGAGAGAACCTCCTCCTACTACAGAGGGCTTTGACTCCAAACCAGAAACTTCCCCGAGTTTTCAGAGCAAGTGTCTGCAGCTCTCGTGGGAAGCAGAGACGTTGCCAGCAGGGTAACTGGTCCAGGAGACCCATCTTTCAAGCTTACCAGGGCCAGGAGACATTTCTCTACACCTCAGAGCCCTGTCAACCAGAATGACCTAGAAGGTAACAGGGATCAAGGAGGGCTCCAGAGCCCTGGCAACGGAAGTGACAGTCTTCCACCCAAGCACACCCCGTGGGGAAACCTGTCACTTCAAACTCCAATTTACTCCAGCGTCTGGCCAGCAGAAAGGAGTGAGCAGCCAACTTGTGACCCTACCGGCCTGCCTCCTCTGCACTGGCATTAAAGACGTCCAGAGGCCGCAGTGGCTGGGCAAAAACTCCTTTTCAAGTGATGTACTCCATCTTGACGGGCCAGGTGAATGCTTAGCTGCAGACTGAGGAGCACGCACCTCCACCCTGACCCCACATCTACAGTCGTATCTTACAGCCACTTAACCCAGCTGGGCTGTGCCTTCTCTCTGTCCAATGAACAAACAGTTCCGGGGACCCGCATATCAGAAAGGTTCCTGTCGGTTTTCAGGCCCAGACCTGAGTCTTTTTGCGAGATAAGAGGGAACAGTTTTCTAACGAGTTCTTCCGGAGCTGTCACGGGGGCAGCTCAGGCTGCCTTGCCCTCTCCGCTGCCCCACCTGTAGCCTTGAGCCCTGCTGATCTGGTTGTCTCACACGAGCAGGGTATCGTTCCCTTCTTGAGAGCAGGATCCCGACTCTCATTCCACTGCCCAGGTGTTACAGGGCAGCGGCTGTCTGCGTTCTCATGTTCCTGACCCTCGGGGACATCACCGGCACCCATCCCAATCTCCGTCTTCGGTCTGACGCTCCGGGCATTGCTCGGTTGTGACTTTTCCCACCTGTCATTTTCTCTTGTGAGACAATTAGAGGACAGGTGTGGTGTCTCGACGTAGGAGACCTCTGCTAGGTAGGGGCTGAGTGAGCCATCCGGGACCGGATTTCCTGCCAGCGCTTCTTAGAAGGGAACGGGCATGGGCGGCACTAGGTGATGATCTAGGATTTTTTACACTGCCTTGCTTTACTAGGCTGGTCTGGCTGACCCTCCAAAATGCCACCTTGAGGCTCTTTGCACTATGGCCTCTCAGGGTCAGGTGGGTCCCACCTATTCCAGGGCAGACAGCCCAGCAATTCCTTCCCCCTGCCTCCCGGATGACCCAGAAGGTAGTCAGTCAGTCGCTATCCTGACTCGCATTCTGTCCCTAAACCTGGGAGGAAATTGGCTCTTCCTCCCTGGGAAACTCCCCCACAGATTGGTTTTGGTTAATTTCATGAATCTTTTTGCTGACTGCCAGTCACCAAAGGCTGGCAGCGAAGCTCCTGTGTGGGCCGTGAGGAGGGATCTGAGCATGGGGAGGCGGGGGGAGCTGATAAACACATTCTCAGAGCAACAGGATGACAAGGAGGCAGACGGCACAGCTGAGAAGCAGAGCATCCGAGGCAGCACGAGAAACCTCGAGAGCCTGTGAGCCCACGTAGCTGCTGGGTGCGGGGTTCCCCGGAGCCACGGCCAGGGCTGGAGACTGGATTGCCTTGGGAAGGCACCATGAGAGGCTACCCACGGCCTCATAACTAACTGCCAAGTCTGGCGACCTCGCCTGGGTTCTCACTGGTAAACTCCCTAGACGGGGGTGGTGGCCTGAACAATTCCCTACCGCCCCACCCTGACCATGTCGTTGTGGTGACTCTGCACGGGCTCTGTCCGGTCACCATTATCTGCTCCTTTGTCCCTTACATGCCTTCCTCCTCTTCAGTTTTCCAAAGATGGGCACTGCTGGGTTCATCCTCAGGGCTGTGATCCTGGCTCTTCTGCCTCAGCCCGCCCGCACCCGCACCCGCACCCGCACCTTAGCTTGTGGATTAAAGCCTAGGGCCTCACTTACGTGAGGCAAGGGATCGACTACTGAGTGACAGTCACAGCCCTGGCTTCTCTCAACCCTTGACCCTTGCCGCCCTAGGCCAGCTCTTCCCAAAACTGGCTGTGCTTCGAGCCACTGTGGGGGGTTCCACTGTCTTTAACGGTTTGCTTGTCCACAGCCAAGCCCATGTCTCACCGCAGACCTGAGGGATTTCTCCGTCTATCTTCGTATTTCTGCACATCAAACCACCATGTATCCGGCACCTTTGCTGTTCCAGGATATGGCCGCCACCACCACCACCGCCACCGCCTCCTGCATCCCGCCGTCTTCTCCCTAGTTCATCTGTTCTGGGCTGACTCTCAAGCCTACACTCGGGTCACATCCCCCACCGCCCACAGCTGCGCCGGGAGCCCCGTACATCATCTGCAGGACCGGGAGCCCCCTCTTTAGCTTCTCTCTGCCCAGCCCTGGAGGCAGTGATCCCCCTGCACCTGGCTACCCCAGTGTCCTTGCCTCTGACACGGTGACTTGACACCAACTGACAGTCACTGCTGTAGGGTGTAGTCGTCACCAGGACACAGGCGCCACATTTGGCTTGAACCTGCTTGGAGGTCTCAAACACAGAAATGGCCTGGGTGGCACCTGGCTCTGAAACCGAGCTGAGTCCCCTGCCGGGGGAGACAGGTCCTGGTGGCAGATGTGGCGCATGGTGACACTGCCCTAGGGCTGATGAACTGTATGCTGTACCGGCCAAGCAGTGCCCCTCCCGTGGCCCGCACCTAGCTCCATGGGGTCCTTCCAACTCTGCACCACTGCCGTGTGCCTCGGTGGTTCTGCTGGCTGACTCTGGCCTCTCACGTGGCAGGAGCTGATTCTGTCACTGTCTGTCCCTGGCTCTCCATGCCACCAACCACATCTCAGCCCCATCAGAGAGCTGCAGAACAGAACGGTCCCGAGTCCTCTCATTCACCCACAGCTCTCTTCCGTCAACCTCTAACTCTCCGGCCATCTCCAATGGTCCCTTACGAGATGGACCATGTTTGTCCTTTTGTTCCCCGGACATGCTCCACCCCCTTCTCCAATCCAAGTCCAGATCCTGTCCTTTCTCTCTAGGCAAATCTCAACTGGCTTCCTGTGTGGCCGCTGAGGTCATCTGTCCCTCTGCTGTCTCTACCAGGGTGGCTACCATATCAGATTCATGTCATCGGAAAGGATGCCAGGGCTACACTCCAGGGAAGCGTGGCTACTGTCCCCACGTCCCTAGACAGATGGTTCATCACCAAAAGGGCAAAGACTTGGGGCCAGACCCCAGCTCCACACTAACTGTGCCATATTAAGTCCGTTACTGAACCCCTCCGTGCCCACTTTGCTACATCTGGAAAATAGGCTAACAGCAGTACCTACTCCATGGAATTGCTAGAGAGTTCATGAGTCAGTACGTCCCCTGTCTGGTACACAGTGTTGTTTGTTAAATAGATGAAACACAGATACATGTCAACTGTGCCCTTTTTATCCCCCTCCATCCCAAGCCACAGAAGCTGTAGACTGAGGACCAGGTTGAAGCAGAGGCCACGAGCCACTACTGACTTTGGCTGGGGCTGGAATCACGTGGCAGGCACAGTGCCGGGGTCTGGACCTAGGACAAGGGTCTTCATTGCTCTGGGCCTTGCTTGCCTCATGGTACACGAGGATGACACAGGACTGGCTGGTGGCTGTGAGGACTCGGCAAGAGACTCACACTGAGGGTGTGACGTGCGGCCCGCACACAAGCACACACGCACGCACGCACGCAGCGAGTCTCATCAGGAGAGTGTGGCTCATGACAGGAGCTTCCTGCTTCTTGAGAGCTCACCAGCTAAGGAGAAATGAGCAAAGAACAGCAGGCGGGGCCGCCCACTTAAAAAGAAACTTAACTTTGGAAAAATGAAGATGTCCCCAACTTACCCGTGCAGAAGCTGAACACTGGCCAAGGCAAGAGAGCTGGGGAGGGGACTGACCAACATCCTTTTGTTACACAACAGTGCCTCCCCTGGTGCTCGCTTGGAGAATTGGAGGCACTCTAGAGAGCCAGGGTTCCTTGGTCTGCAACAGGATCTGAGACATGACTGTCACTCATCTTTCTGCATCGTGACCCTTTTGTTTTCTAATTAGAAAAGTCATTGAGGGAACTATCCCCCAGTCTCAGTCTGTAGGGTAAAGATCCAGAGACACCCTCTCCTCATTTGCTAATTTCTTGATTACAAAGAAGAATCATGGGCTCTGCGTGTCTGTGAGAAATTATCTAGATTATGTTAATTAGGGCGGAAGGCCCACCCCCAAAGGTGGGTGGTACCATTTCATGCGCTGGCGCCCCCGACTGGATAAAAGGAGACAGGAGCTGAGCAATGCTCAAGCTCACGCTCTACCTCCTGACTGTGGATACAATGTGACCAGCCAGCCACTGGCTCTTGCCACTGCGCCTTCCCCACCGGGATGGACTGTCCCCTGGAACTGAGAGCCACAGTTAAGTCCTTCCTCCTTTAAGTTGCTGCCGGTCAAGTATATTGTCATAACAACAAGAAAAGTAGCTGACATTTCCCGATCCACAGAGATCTGGAGTCAGGCAGACCTGGGAATCCTATGCATGACCTTCACTAGGGGTTCACCTAGTGCCCCTAACACCACTCAGTACCCCAGTCACAGCAGGACTACACGGAACCTACCCTGCTGTGCTGTGGCAAAGGGGGTTAAATGAAATACAGGTGCCAGGCATGCAGTGTCCACGCAGTTGCTGTTTAACCCGTCTACAAGCTAAGCAAATGGTCTTCTAAATGTTCGGACTGGCTCAGGGCATGCCCACAGGTGTGAGCACCACGAACTCACCCTGCACGTATCTATTTAATACTTATCCATGCTCTAGGCATTGTGCAGGTTATTTTCATGTCTGTCAGTCAACGATAACAAGATTCTTACTTCTGGGGAAACTCCCAAGTCCGCGCCCCCAGCTGGGTAGCATAGAAAGCTAACCCACCCCACCCCCACCTTCCTGACACCAGAGGGGTCTGCGTAGCTGATGTGAACTTTGTGGGGCTAGCTAGCGTCCCTGACGCCCAACTTTGGGGTAAAGTCCATGTGTTGTGCTGTAAGCCCTGGTGAAGATGGTCTCAAAATACGGGAGGGAGACGGGGGCTGGGGTGGGGGTGGGGGGACACACAGCTGCAGCTACAAACGTGTCCGAGGGGCGAGGGAATAATTTTCCCCCCGCTTTCCGGAATCTGCTTTATTGGTCATTGCAGGCATTTCTATGGGAAACAGACAGTGGACGGACGCAATCGTGAACCAAAACTGACTGAGTTAGGACGGCTCAGGCTCCGAAGACCACGCGTTCAAGCCCATTTACCACTCACCTGCCAGGATGCATTTGGCTGCTAACTTCACCATGGTAACGAGCCCACTAGCAGGGACGGGGAGTGGGGGGCGCCTGAAAGAGGGTTAGGATTCGGGGTCAGCTGATCCCAGGGCCTGTGGCCGCGATGGATGGATGGATGGATGGAGGCCCGGGCGCTAGAGTTGGGTGGACATTGGGCTCCAAGGCCCCAGGCAGCCTGCAGAGGTGCCCACGGGGCGGGGCGGGGCGCAGCGGAACCGCTCCCAGTCCAGCCTTCCGGTCCAGGCCCCTGCCGTAGAACAGGGACACAAACGACTAGTCCCACTGGTCCCAAGAGTCGCGCCAAACAGGTTCCTGGCAACCATCACCAACCCGCCTCCTCCCTCCATGTTGTCCTCCTATTGGTTGCTGCCAAACGCTCCGAGGCTCCAGAGATCCAATAGAAGAAGGAGGCGGGGAAACCCATTTTTCTTCGCCGCACGATGCCGAGAGGTTTCTGCCTTTGACTGCTCTCAGCTTGGCCAATGGCTTCAGACGATGTCAATCACCGCTGTGCGCCGGCGTCTTTGAAAAAGCAGCCCAATCAGGACGCAGCTGGAGGCGGGGATTAGCGGGGCGGGGCTTTCTGATTGGCCAGAGCTTGGCTTGAACCATCGCGAAGAGTTCACCCTGCACCCCCTGTCTTCCTGGGAGTGGTTTCGCCCACGTGGGGCGGGGTGACGCCGCCAGAGCGGCGCCTGCGCAATAGAGGAAGCCGCAGTCTCGAGAGCCCAGTGCTGGAGGGTGACTTCCTCAGACCCTAGGTTCAACGGAGCATCCGCAGATCCCCTGCCTCATATCCAGAAACAAAGTGCCATCTTTAAAGTCCTTAAAACCTGTTATGCGCCTTTAAACCTGAAATAGCGGGGAGGGAAGGATGTGGAATGTTGAGCAAGAAGTTAACAGTGTAGATGGAGCAGGAAAGCCCGGTATGCTTTGAACAGTGGGCGACTGCAGGCGGCACCTTCCAGAAACAGAAACGGGACGGGAGGAGGAATGTTCACAGAGAAACGATAAATAGTTGGGTAGAGACCTTTGCCCTGATGGAAACTCATACACTGTATACATAATGTAAATACACACAGATTTGTAATTATGTATCAGTTAAACTAAATTACAATATAAAATCTAAGTAAGGCGCAATGTGAAAGCGATACCTGAACGGGATGGGAGGACATGCCTCTCTCCCAGTCTGCTTCCTCTGTTGTGAATGAAAGGATGTCATCCCGATGTTGCCCCTCATGAGGGGAGGGTGGGTAAATGCCATCTGACTTTCCTCTTGCTTTGTCACCAAGCGGTGGGATATGGCTAGGCAAGTCATCTCACCTCTAGACCTCTGAAACAGATAAACGATCTCATGGGAGAGAGGAAATAGGTTAAGTGTCCGTGGATTAGGGATTTGTTGCTATGACAAAACACCCGAGAGAAACGATTTAAAACGGGAAAGGTTTCATCTGGTCACTTCGTTGAACACCATAGCAATGATAGCCTGTAAGCACATAGCCACCTCATGTCGGGAGAGGGAGTAAGAGCTCCAACCATATGCCCCCAAAGACACACTCTCTTTCAACTAGATTCATTTTCCAGGACCCAGTCATCTCCCAGTGGCCTATCACCTTAGGTACTCATGAATGACTCAATCTGCTGATGAAGTCAGCGCTCCAGGGATTCAATCAGTCCCCCTAAAAACCTTAGCTCTGGTCACTCCTGCCCTGGGAGCCAGGCTTTCAACACACAAGTCTTTGGGGTGGGGTGTATCCACCATCATGGCTCCGGACTGCTGATGCAGGTTGGCCAGAGCGCTCCACCCACTGCCTTTTCACTTTTTACTGGTCCCAGGATAAGGGCTAAGACGTGTCTCTCTGAAAAGGTGCCTGTGTCATGAAGAACTCTTGGAACTGTCACTGACTGAGAGTTACCCAGGTTCCCATAGGAACCCTTGTTTATGCTCCATAAGAAGGCCCTATAAATTAATTGGTTTGTTGTGCTGGATGTGGGTGGGATTGTTTCCTGGTCTGTCTGTCCTGTCTGGGTAGACAGGCATGTCTCCTGGAAAAGTCATGTCGCATCTTCTTTGAGGAATTCATCCCATGGATATTCAGAAAGTACTTATTAAGCATGGAGTAGTGAGTGGGGCTGAGGCATTTAGCCCAGATGGAAGGTGGGTAAGAAGATGATTCATAGCTATTTGGAGTAATTGTTGAGTAAGGGGGAATTTGGGGCAGAACCAACAGGTACCCCCCATGCTGTGACCCATGTGACCCCGGGGTGATTTCAATTTACACTTCTATCTGACTACCCACTCTTAGACAGTGCTGGGGTTGTTTTATTTTTGTTGGGTGTTGTACTGTTCCCCAACTCCTTGAGAGCATTCCTACCTCAGGGCCTTTGCACTTAATGTTCCTAGCATGCTGCAGGACTCTGTCCCTCATGACCTGCATCGCTGTCCCTAGGGGGTCCATTCTGAGGCATCCACCTTAAAGATTCGCCTTCTGTCTGGCAGCCTATCACCTCCTTACTGTCCTGTCTTCCTGGCATTGGCACTGGTGGAAAGGATGTGCCATGGTGCTTTGTAGAATTCTCCACTTGAAGGTCAGCTTCCTAAGATAAGACACGATATTTTTTGGGCACTGGCCTCTAGGACAATCTCCAGCATGGTGAGACACTCAGTGGGTGGTTTTTTTTTTTTTTTTTTAAAGTTTATTTTTTGGTTTGGTTTGGTTTGGTTTTTCGAGACAGGGTTTCTCTGTGTAGCTTTGGAGCCTGTTCTGTCCTGGAACTCACTTTGTAGACCAGGCTGGCCTTGAACTCACAAAGATCTGCTGCCTCTGCCTCCCAAGTGCTGGGATTAAAGGCATGCATCACCACTGCCTGGCTTCAGTGGGTGTTTTTAAGGGGACACAGCTCATGGGATTTACCCTTCTGGTAATTTGACAAACACTGGTTGTTTATTTTATTTATTCTTTATTATTTGTGGTATTGGGACTTGGATCCAGGGCCTCATGCCCACTGGACAAGGGCTCCACCACTGAGCCACATCCCTAGCAACAAGCAAGCATTCTTGAGCACCAGTTCTCACACAGGTAATGCTGCCACTTGGGAAAGTGTAACAATCATTCCAATGGGGGTAGTTTGGTCCTGGTTCCTCTCTTTCTCCCCCGCCTGCACTCTAAGCTGGAGCTGAATTCTCTGCTGAGCTGGAAGGGTTAACAGTGCTGCTCCCAAAGCTGGGGGCTGATGATGAAGTGGGGGCTTTGCATGGAGGGCTTTTCTTGAGAGCGGATCACAGAGGCAGCTGCTGACACATTGTTCTCAGGGACCTTTGGATCAGTCTGGGGTCACTGAACTCCTGACAGCCTGGACAGCGGCATGCATGAGCTGCAGCATAAAGCCAGTCAGTGACAGCTGCCACACTCTGTGCAAGAGGCCTGGGCCGCTCAGGCCCGCTGCATAGCCCAGGTTCCTCCATCATCACACTGTGAACAGCCCGGGATCCACCCCCTGCCTGGATGACACTGGAGCCCCGTCACTTGCATAGGGTAGTAGCAAAGTTGTTGGGTACAGAACAGATCATTGGGGGAGGGTACCTGGTATAGTTTAGACTGAGCCTTGGGAGGAATGACTTCTGGGAACTAACACTCTTTCTGATGCATGCGTGTCTGGGGGCAGTGCTGAGCAGAGAGGTCCAGGACTTTGTGGGGTCTTGTGGGTGTAGATCAGGTCTTCTCCTGGGCACAGCTGATACTTTCATATGGGGAACTTTTAGTTTGGGATAGGGAGCTACCATGAACTTTGCTAGATTTTTTTTTTCTTTCCCTAGCCTCCCTGGCCCCACTAGCTTTCCAAATCACCATCCTCTGAAGACAACAACAAGTCCTCAGACATTGCCAAATGTCCCCTTGAGGTCAAACTCTTCCATGGACAGGAACCGCTGACTTAGAAAAGGCTACTGATTTAAAATGGAGATCCTAAGGTCTTAAGACCAGACTGCCCAGATTTGAATCCCTCTGCTTGCCCCTCAAGTCTCAGCAGCTCGGTTGTTATCCTGCCTGCTCCCATGACAGTACATGGATGTGCAGCAGGGAAATTCATAAACACCAGCTCTGATACACAGCCTGGAATGTGATGAGTCCCCTAGGGGGCTGCATGAGGCAGCAGCCCACTCTGCATCACGTCTGGTGTGACGTTTCCTGTGGCAATGACCTTTGAGGTGTGTGTGCTCGCCACCCGAGCGGGCCTACTTGTTCGTGTCTCTGCTGGTGCAACGCTTGGCAGTGGACATCTCAATAAATGGCAGAAGCTGCGGGACACTGACTCACCTCCCCTGTGTTCAGAATGCAAAGTGGAAGAGCCCAGAGCGGTGTGCTGTGCCTGCCAGGCAGGCTGCCATGTGCTGATTTGGTCAGCAGGGGGCGGCAGTCGCTGGGGAAAATGCGAGCCACAGGGGTGCCAGGCGCTCTTGGCTTTTCATGGACTTCAGAGATTCTTTTATTTAAAGTTGAGCAAATCACCTCTCCAGAGTCACGTGAGGCCTCCTTTAATGGCCCTTTGACAGTTTATCTGTGAACGCCAAGAGGGGCTCTTCCAGAACGGTCTATGTTCAGTGTGTTTTGTCCTTTTCTGGGTGGATGAGGTGCTAGAATGCTGGTGGTGGATGGATCACTCAGTCGGCTCTCCCTGGAGGCTCACGGCATAGACGCACACCACAGAACCTGCTCTCTTTCTGTGCTCTGTGCATAAAGCTTGTGTCGCTGTGTTCAGAGGGTTCAAATAGCACAGGTGGCCAAACTCCACAAGAACAAAGTAAGCTGCTCTTTAGTGCTTCCCCTGTCTTCCTTTCATGGTACCCTCACCTCCCATAATGCCCTGGGGCTGGAGGACACACCACCCTGCCCAGACCGGCCATTGCCCATTGCCTGCAACTACTTGGACGCCATCTTAGCCTGTCCTTCCTCAGGACCCTAAAAACAGCACAAACTCCTGTTCTCTCGTACTTTCTTAAGATCCACGGTTGACTTCCTCTGTCCTGTCTCCACTCAGCAGCCAGTGTCATCCTTAAACATTTTTAGGACCAGTGAGATGGCTGGGAGGGTACCATGCACTTGCTGCGGAGCCTGGTGACATTGAGTTTGATCCCTGGGACCCACGTGGTGGAAGGAGAGAACCAGCTTCCTCACAAGCTGACCTCTGACCTCTTTACGTGCGCCTCGTGGTACCCACCTCAGTGTTTCACTCTCTACCTGAGACTGTCGGCTTCCTGGGACCAGCAGACTCGGCTCTGCCTGTGCTGCCCCAGGGCCTTTGCCCCTCTGTCCTGCTTTCCTTGCCTCCAACACTTCGTCCCCCACTGGAAGCTAGCCAGGTGTTAGTTTACATGCTCCTCCTGCAGCAGGCACACTGACTGGTGTTTCTCTAACGTGTGTGGGAGCTCCCTGCTTCAGAAATGGTAGTCCTCTAAGTCTCTGTCCTCACCCTTCTTCCCTAAAAGCCTCCCTGCTGAGCACAGCCTTCCTATGATTGTCACACAGGAGGTCATTTTCGTGGCTGGACTGGGAGCACACACGAGTCCCTTGCTCTCTCCAACAGCTACTATGAAGGTGCGAGCCAACAGCTCACACTGCCTAAGATATGCTTTGCAAACTATAAAGTGCTGGGCAAACCCCAGGGCTCTCCCTGCTACCAGGATGGACTCCATTCAGAGGTCAGTTCCCCAGCACCTCCTCCGGGCAGCATTAGAGTGTCACTGACACCCAAGGGAATCTTCATGGCTAGCACACAGCAGCCTTACGAAAATACTGTCAGTGGTCCACAGGACAGAGCTGAGGGCCCTTTCTGGGTGGAACTGGCCCACAGCACATTAGCTAGGATTGGGTGAGGTGGGGATGACTGGAGCCTCCAGAACATTCCAGAGCTCTTCATCTGTGAGCTTCCCCCAATAACACCTGTCACGTTCTGTAAAGGGAGCTCGTGAGACAGAAGGTCCTTCAAACCTCCCAGCTTACACCTTCTGAGGCCAAGTGCCCCAAAGGGACGTTCCCAGCTCTCTCAGGTGGTAGAGGGACAGCAGGTGGGCCTTTAAGTCAGGAAATTCTGTTTGGAGTCTGACTGTAAACAAAACACACACCAGGGAGCTAGGAGCCAGAGCTTGCCTTAGAAACACAGGACTGGAGGATGGCTGTTGGGAAACTACACACACAAGTATCCGAGTTCCATCCTCAGAACCCACATAAAGAAGCTGTGATGGCAAGGGCTTGTAACCCTGGTACTGGGGAGGTGGAGACAGGAAGATTCTCAGAGCTCAATGCTCAGCCAGCCTAGCCGATCTAGCAGGCCCCAGGCTGGGGACAGATCTCGTCTCATAATGTAAGGTAGAAGGTGCCAAAGGAATGACATCAGAGGTGACCTCTGGTCTTCACATGCAGTTATACACATATGGATGTCTCTAAACACTCACACTCATACACACACACACACACACACACACACACACACACACACTCATACACACATTATGGAGTTGGGTGCAGTGGTGTGTACCTGTGGTCACAGTTACTCAGAGGGCCAATGTAAGAGGATGGCTCAGCTGGGCGTTGGTGGCGCACGCCTTTAATCCCGCATTCGGGAGGCAGAGCCAGGCGGATCTCTGTGAGTTCAAGGCCAGCCTGGGCTACCAAGTGAGTTCCAGGAAAAGGCGCAAAGCTACACAGAGAAACCCTGTCTTGAAAAACCAAAAAAAAAAAAAAAAAAAAAAAAAGGATGGCTCAAGTATAGAAGTTCAAACCCAGCCTGAGCATCATCGATACAGTTTTGAAAAACCAAACTGATCCAAAACAACAGAAGTGCATGTGTTGGGGTCACCTGCATGTCCTCACCTGCCTCGTGAGGAGAGTTTTAAAACTCCCAAGATCTGATCTGGTAGAAACAAACAGCTGAGCTTCTGCAAAGCCAAAGAGCAGATGCCAAATGGTGTGACATCTTGGCCTCCTTGGAGCCTCTGCTATAGGAGCAGACATTTGCCAGAGGACAGTGCAAGTTCTGAGAGGCCCATCAATTGACATGCAGACCATAGGACTGAAGTTGGTATTCAGATCTGCTCTCAAGCCTGACTCTCCCAGCTGCAGGCTGGGCAGCAGCCCTTGGAGAGCCGGTGAACCCAGCCAAGTCTCTGTCTCCTTCTGTGTAAGATGAAGCTGATCACAGGACCTGCCCTGAGGAGATGCATGGCCTAAGTGTGCACAGGAAGCATTTGTCACGGTCACACAGTAAACGCCAGACAGGTGCCACCTGTGACCATGACTCTAGAGTGCCCTGGCTTTTAACATAATGGATAAGTGAATGGGTAAATTCATAACCTGAATGTTCTCTCCTCTCCAAAGACAGGGCTCTTCCTCTGCAAGAATCGTGAAACCCACAGGCAATCCCTTTTAAGCAGAAATAAAGGAAGTCACTTAGCAGAACTGGGTGTCTCTGTAGCATCTACATTCTTAAAGGACCCCTCAAAGGCTGGCCCCACACCATGACAATTATTCTCCCTAGCCTGGTTGACAAAGTGGAGGCTTGTGACGATCGGGCAGCAGACCTTCTGCAGCTGACCCCCTGCTCCAGCGTGGGGTTTTGCAGAGCTGCAGGGGCATAGCCATTTCTCATTTCTCATCCAGCAGCCGCTTGCCAGACAACCCTCACCAAAGCAATCTGCCAAGCTGATCGCCCTCTGCTCATTCCTTCAGAGTTCACAGATGTGAGCCTTAGTAGAGAGAGTGACAAGTGGCTGGAGACCCGGAGAAGCCAGAGCAGTGAGAGAGGGGGGCTGGCTTCTTGCTGGAGAGTGGCCAAGTCAGCCCGAAGACGAGTGTTGCACTGAATACAGAATGTGATAGAATATTCTGTTTCCCAGCATGACTGTCAAGAGCCTGCAAAATCGGAACTGATGCCATGCTGGTCTGTCGGCTGCTGAGTCCCTCCTGTCTTGTAGAAGCTGCAGAGAGCTAGCTAGTTGCTTTCCTGGGAGGATCCTGGACCTAAGTGCACATCTGGGCTGAGACGCACCCAGCCTCATGGGACGAGACCCCTTTAGCTTGGGCGATGGGGTGAGTCCTGAGGTCAACATCATCTTGATCTGTCTCCCCAAGTTCACCCTCAGCAAGGATTTGAGCGAAAGAGGTTCCTTGTAAGGGGTTCCCACAGCACCCCTAGGGAGTGGGACAATACGCTGGAGAGGAAGGAAGCAGAAGAGGGGGCCCTCCAGCCCACCCACATACTGGGGGGGCATTTGCTCAGGAGCAGGCACTGGGGACTGGAGAGAGCTGGGAAGCTGGTTCAGAGATAGCCCAGCCGACAGGAGGAAGCTGCTACCTTCTGATCCAGCTCCCTGCCCAGTACCAGCTGTGGGCTCTCCTCCAGGACAGGCCCTGGCTCTTTGCTGGCCTGAGAGGGCTTTACAGCTAAGGCTCCAGAGCCTTTGGACAGCCGGCTTGGGTCTTCCGGATGGGAGGTGAGGGAGGCACCTTCTCTGCATCTGCTGTGGCAGAGGGGCAGAAAGTCCTCCACTAAGGAGCACGGGGAATGTGGCTATTACTGCCGCCGGTCTGTCTGGAAGGTTCTTCTTTGTAGCCAAAGAACTCTTCGCCCTTTCACGTCGGGTGTTAGCTTCTCAGGGCTTCTCTGACAGATGGACACAAACTCGGTCCCTTAAATGACAGAAATTGAGGCTCTAGATTGTGGAATTCAGATGTCTGAGATCAAGGTATCGGGGCCACGTTCCCTTAGAAGGCTCCCAGGCATCATCCACTTTCCTCTGCCAGCTTCTGGTAATGCCTGGCCACCCTCTGCTTGTGGCTGGGTCCCTTTTACTCGGTGACTCCGTATGCACACAACCCTCCCCCATGTGGCTTTCATTTCTGACTCTTTGTGGGGTCATTGGATTCAGGGCTCACCCTGATCCAGATGCTCTCACACCAAAACCCTTACCTGAATGCCAGCTGCAATTTACCTTGTCTTGCTCCTGTTATGGTCACAGCCTGAGGTTCTGAGGCAGATGCCTTCTTTGTGGAACATTGTTCAGCCCATTGCACGTAGAGTATGTGTGTGTGTGGGGGGGGAGTGGGGAGAAGGTAGGTATGCACCTATGGAGGCCAGAGGTTTATATCATGTCTTCCCCAATCATTATCCACCTTAGTAAAGATTTTTAATTTTTATTTTATTTTATGCATTTTTTTTTGCCTGAATGTACATAAGTGTACCATGTGTTTGCTGTGCCCATGAAGGCCAGAAGAGTACATTACATCCTCTGGGACTGGAGTTATAAATGCTTGTGAGCTGCTATGTGGGTGCTGGGACTGAACCTAGGGCTCTGCAGGAGCAGCCAGTGCTCTTAACCCGTGAACCATCCCTCCACCCGCTCTGTCTTAGTCAGGGCTCTGGTTGCTGGGACAAATACCATGGCCCAAAACAAGTAGGGGAGGGAAGGGTTTGTTTTGTCTTACGGCTTATAGTTTAACATGCAAGGAAGTTGAGGCAGAAACTTAGGAAGGAACCTGGAGGCAGGAACTGAAGCAGAGGCCATGGAGAAATCCAGCTCATGTCTTGCTCAGTCTGCTTTCTTATAGAACCCAGGATCACCTGCCCAGGGATGGCACCACCCATGGGCTGGGCCCTCCCACATCAATCACTAGTAAGAAAATGCCCCCAGGAATTGCCGACTGGTCAGTCTTCTGGAGGCATTTCCCTAATTGCGGTTTGAGTTTCTTCTCCGATAGTTAGTTTGTGTCAAGTTGACACAAAACTGTCCAGCCCACCCTTCTTCTTGTTTTTGAGACAAAGTATCTCTTGAAACTAGACTAGCTACTGTTTCAGTTCTCCAGACTGTCTTGCCTCTGCCTCTCCCGGCATTAGGATTGCAGACAGGACACTACACTTGCCTTTTTCCATGGGAACCGGTACCTGAACTCAGAGCATCATGCTCGTGTGGCAAGCACTTTACCGACAGAGTTGTCTCCCTAGCCCTTGTACATGCTCTTTAACTGTGGTATTGACTAGACTTCAGTTCGCTTCCTGTGTTAACCACAGCCACATAACTCAACCAGAGTCTGCCCTCTCTGTCACACTAAGCATCAAGGTCAGCAGCTTCCAGAAGCCACCAGGGACCTAAAATCTTCCTAACATAACTATGGTGGCTGTGCCTTCTGTCTCTCACAGTGAAAAGGGCCGCTGCCCCTCGGTCCGGAGGCTGCATCCTTGCGGTGAGGGTGGGGTGGGCAGGAGGAAGGCCGAGTCCAAAAAGCCTTCTGCATGCCACACAGGGACTTGTTTGCTCTCATGGATAAAAGTGCTGTCTACTCAAGAGTGTAGTCCTCCTACCCCTAGGTCACATCACTGCCCCATATCCAAAGAGAAGTCTTATAGAAAGACAGAAGGGAGCAGGGTGTGTATGGGGGACCTGGGTGTGAGGCACATGGCCATGATCCAGCAGTTGGAAGCAGAAGTAGGAGGCTCTTAAGTTCCAGGTCACCCTGGACTATGTAGCTAGACTTTGTCCCAAACAAAACAAAAAACAAAAAAAAAAAATGAAAATTAGAAATTATTGAAGAGCTGGCAGCTGTAATAAATAGTAGACAATATTATAATACTGCCACCTATAAAATGTCTTTGATTCTCATAACTGCAGGGGGAGAAAAGATTAAAATCACAGGTGCACACTTCCCCTTAATGAAGCCATGACCTTCTGAAGGTCACCCCATGCACCCATGCTATTTTTTCCCTTCCCGTCTCTTTTCATCTACCCGAGCCTGGCCCTGTGGGGTCCCCTCATGGGGGAAGTTTACCAGATGTCATTGGAAGCGCTGGCTGGTGATGAGGCCACCATAGGGGTCGGGGATAGAGGACAAACACACATGGGACCAGCTGCCCTGACAGAGAAACCCCAGGAAGGACATCACACACAGACGCTGTCCCCTCACCTTGATGACGTCAGCACACCGGAGCCTTTCCTGGCTGGTGCTGTCCTTATTGGGTCAAGCCGGGAAAGAGAAGATCCAAAGGAGGGCCTAGGCACGGTCTCCTTCATGTGAGGTCCCTCCATGTGATACCTGTGTTGCGTGATAAGTACTTGATGGATCAATGGAGCTGACAGTCAGTGGGACGTGAATTGGATTTTTAAGGTCTCTAAGCCAGGCTCAGATACAGCGCCTGGGGCCAAGAGGATTGTCCTCTTCTGACAGCTCACTGAGGCTAAGTCCTTTCAACAAGTTGCCTCATCTCCATTTACACACACCTCTCCTGATAGGATGCTCACTAACGTGAGGGACAGCCTGCCCTCTGGGTCAGCAGCCCCAAGGTGGACATGGCTTCTGATCAAGAGCTATGGCCTGGAAACTCTCTCACCAGTCCTGATCTGGTTCTTGTGGAACCACACAAAACAAACTTGCAGCCCACACTCCTGTCCAAGATTACGAGAACAGGTTAACAGGCCGCCCTTGCCGGTCTGTGAGGGGTACCGCTAAGAGTTGCTTTGCTCAAAAAAGACCAACTTGGCAGTGGTGACCATTTTGATGTTTAGTTTCCAGTGCCAAACGAGCCTCAGTCTCTGGGGGCCTAATGACCAAACATAAAAGGTAGATGCTGAGGGCAGAGGTGAAGTCATGTGACAGTCGGCTAACCATGCGAAAATGGTATCTAGGGTGTTACACTCCTGTGGGACCCAAGCTTTTCTCTAGTTTCAAAACTTTTCGCACCCCTGAAACACTCTGTACCCACTAAGCAGCCACCCTCCCTCGTCTTCCCTCGTGGACCTGTACTCTGTCCATTGTAAGTCGACACTTGAGTTGACATTTCATGGAAAAGGGATTGATTGTGCGGTGTCATGGTTTGGGTAGAAAACATCGTCCAAGGCTCCTGTGTCGAGGAGGCCTTGGTCTCCACAAGGTGGCACTGTTGAGACATAATTGCAGTGTGAGGGCCCGACTTCCTCATTGATAGGTTCCTAGCTAGCTAGCTCTCAGCTGGACAGACCATTCCCAGGCAGGGGCCTAGTCGGAGGGAGTGCACTACTGGCACTGTGCCCTTGAAGATATACCCCGTCTTCAGCACCCACTACCATCGGGGTGAGCAGCCTCCTCACGCACACCTCCCCTGCCAGGCACCTTGGGCCCAAAGCAATGAAGCCAAGCAAATGCCACTGAGCCCTCGAAAACCATGAGTCAGCACAATTCCTTTTCTTTCTTTTCTTTTCTTTATTTATTTTTAAATATAGGTGCGGGAGAATCAAACTCAGGTCCTCATGCTTACACTGAGTATTTTATCAGCAGCCACCTTCAAGCCTATTTATAAGGCAGGGCTCCCAGGGCCCTATCTCTTCATCTACTGAGCTGCTGATTGGATTTCAACAGGAGCTCTGGAGAGATGTGGCATTAAGCTGATTTCTCTTGGGTACTCTGCTAAGCAATGTAATGCCAACAAACACAATGTATACATACTTTATATATTATACTTCCTGATACTGTTCGCGTAGTCCAGCAGATTCCCAAGCTGGCCTCTGCCGGGCAGTGCATAGGCATGCAAGTAGGCAGAGCACCAGGCTTTTCTCCAAAGAGCCTGTCACAGCCATAACCCTGCCCAAGGGAGGGTTTTCTTTTGAAGGGCTGTGGTGGCTATTTCTACTGGCTGGGGAGATAGCTCCTCGGGTCCAGGGACCTGCTGCTCCAGCCAGATGACCTGAGTTCAATTCCCAGAAACCACACAGTGGAAAGAGAATCAACAGCATGCAGTTGTCCTCTGACCTTTAAAGGACATCTGTCTGTAGCTGTCTTCACCCTCAACCTGACATTGCCCCCGTTTGCAATCACAGTGGCCCGGTGGTTACTGTTTCTGAAGATTCTGTGTGATTCTCCTCACTTTTGCCTTTCAAAGTGTTCCCTGGCCTCAAGATGCGCGTCCACAACCACCTCACTGTGGTTGCATGCCCCACCCCCCACTCCCCACCCCCCACTGCCCTCAGTGCCCTCAAGCAAAGTGTTATCTCCATCCGGGTTCTTCTTTGCTGTGTTTTTCTGTTCAGTGGTTGAATGAGCGACAAAAGCCTTGCTATTTTCAGTTGTATTAGCTGTGTGGTTTGGGGAAGTTACCCAACTTCCCAGAACCTTCTTTTTCTCATGTGAAAAATAGACTCGCCCTTGGGCGCCTGCCTCTTGGTCCATCTCAGCTGCTTTAGCAAACACTTTACACTTGGCAGCTTAGGCGTGGCAGAGATGGGCTGCTCACTGTCCTCAAGGGCTGGAAATCCAAGGTCAGGATTCTGGCAGACTGGGGGTTGGCTGAGGTCTCTGCTTCATGCACGAGGCCTCTTCCATGTGGAGAAGGAACCAGCAGACTCCTGGACAGCTCTTAAGTTTGATTTTACATTTATCTATTTATGTGTGTGCAAGTGTACTCACATGCGCCATGGTGCACACGTGGAGGTCTGAGGGCAACTTTTGGGGTTCAGGTCTCTCCTTTCACCATGTGAGTCCTGGGGCTCAAACTCAGGTTGTCAGTTTGGCAGCCAGAGCCTCGACTCCCTGATCTGTCTTGCCAACCCTGTTTTGCTATGTTGTGTTGTGTACAGGGCTCCTGTGTGCATGTATGTGTGCAGGTACAGTGGTGTGTGTGTGTGTGCAGGTGTGACGGGGAGGTCAGAAGTCGACTCTGTGTGTCTTCTTATTGCTTTCTACCTTGTTGTTTTTATTTTATGTGTTTGGGTGTTTCACCTGCATATGTATCTATGCACTACTTCCATGCCTGGTGCCCACAGAGGCCAGAAGAAGGCATCAGATCCCCTGGAACTGGAGTTACAGGTGATGGTGTGCCATGGTGTGTATGCTGGGAATCCAACCCAGGTTCCCTGGAAGAGCAACCAGTGCTCCTAACCACTGAGCTTTCTCTCCAGTCCTTCTCTTTCTTACTTTTTTTTTTTGGGGGGGTGGAGACAGTCTCTCACTGAACCTGGAGCTCATTTAGCTTCTGGATAGCTAGTGAACCAGCCCCAGAGATCCTCCTGCGTCTGCCTCTCCAGTGCTGGAGTTACAGGCACGGCAGCACATCTGACATTTTTATATAGGTGCTGGGAATCAGGCTCAGGTCCTCGTGCTCACACACTGGATATTTTATCAACAACCTCTTCCCCAGTCTTTGAGCCTATTTATAAGGCAGGGCTCCCAGGGCCCCACCTCTTCATCTACTGAGCTGCTGATTGGATTTCAGCAGGAGCTCCGGAGGGACTGGCATTTAGATCGTGATGGGTGGCAGCACAAAGTCTCTTGAGATGTGGTAGGTGTGCAGAGGAAGAGGCAGGCTTGGAAATCAGCCCTTCCATCTCCAGCAGTGCGGCTGCAGTTCCATCTCCAAGCCCCGGATGCCGGGGATCCCCGGCCAGCTCTGCCAGCCCTCCTTGTCCACCCCTGCTCTTCATCTTGACCACCCCGGCTCCTCTGTCCCCACTAACTGCCTCCTGTCCTGGGACACTGTGGGCCAGGGTGCTCGAGTCACCCCTTACTGTCCACGTGTAGTGTGATACTGCAAAAGCCACTTGGTGTGGTGGCTCCTCCCAGTCCAGTACCCTCCTTCCTGTTCCCAGCTCAGTCTTGATGGAAGTGGGTGGAGGGGACCAGGAGGCTTGCCTGAGCTTAGGAAAAGGAGAGTAGATCCTGTCCATATGGGGGGGGGGGATGCAGAGAGGGTGAAATGGTGGTGATGGAGGTGTTCTAGCTGGGTGACTGGGGGACCTCATAGCCCAGTGACAGGCTCTGCAGGGGAGTGTGCTGAGTGGGGAGGCTCCCTTTTCACTCCTCTTTCCTTGCTGAGTCAGTAGATCTCTGTGGACGAGGCCTCATGGGAAAAGAGAAAACAAGAGGCTTGAGGCCAGCTCCCCACTCTTCTCTGTTCTTCTGCCTTTACTTTGAAAACTCTGTGCATGTGATGCTGGATATGCATGCTAGGCAAACCCATGGCCTCTTCTGGTTGACACAGTCACAGAGCTCAGTGAGCCCCCGGGGCACCCCCATACCCCAGTGGATGCCCCCCAGCATCTTAACGGGGTTAGTCCTGTCCTCTAGTGGGGAACCCACAGGCCTTCCCTGCCTGTGAGGATCGCATGGCCTCCATGAGGAAGGGATAGGACATACTCTCCTATTCCCATTTCACTTGCAGGGCAAGGTCTGGGTTCTGACTCTTGCTGGAACAGTCAGGGTAGTTGTTTCAAGCCAGGACAGATGGTTGGGGAGTGGGTACTAACCGGAGCAAAAGGGTCCAACTGGGTACCATCTAGACTAACTGAAGAGCCAGGTGGAGCCCCTGCTGAGCGAGGCAGGTGCAGGGGAGGCCGGGCCACTCTGAGGCCAGAAGCTGCGCCCAGAGCTGCAATTGCCTCAACAGATCGAGCAATCCCTCAGTTTCTAGCTGCCTCAATTTCTAGCTGAACACTGTGACCCGCCCTGCATTTTGGAAAACGCCGTCTTCTCCAAGTGTGCAGCTGTAGTGGAGGGAGAGAAAAGGCAGGGGACAAGCTAACAAGCCAGGCCACTGCAGTGGTCCAGGGACTGCCAGAGTCCCCCCAACGTCTCTCAGAGCCTGGAAGGAGCCCGCCCACCTCCACATGGCAAAGGTGTCAGCATATAAAAATGTCAGCCCCAAGTTACAGCAACGGCTGGGGGCACAGCTTTGAGGAGACAGCGCCCTGGTTGGAAATTCCCTGCATTCCTTGCGGTCTAGCACAGGGTGCTCCCTCATCTTCATCCCTACTTCCACCTCAGCGTTCAAGGTACAGAACTCGGAGAACTTCGTGGAAATCTGGGTCCGCCCTGGCCCTGACATTGTCCCAGCTGTCGCCACGTGTGTGCCTATGTACTCACACTAACCAGTCTACCCTCTGCCGCCCGGCATTCCCATGTGCTCTGTGGCACTCCCATGTGCTCTGCCTCTGGTTCATTTGCTGGCTGTTGAGGCAGGACCGGGCCTGGGCACATCTGCACGGGGTGGCTCTGGGTCTCCTCCCAGGCCTTATCCTGCTTGCTCTGCCTGGGTGCCACTCTGCAGCCTGCTCATCCCCATCCAATGACAGAGCATAGGGGAGGAAGTTCTAGACCCTCCCTCCCACACAGGACACTTAAAGGAACCTCTCTCAGGGCCACCTGCCATGGTTCGGGGCTCCTGTGCTGCTGGGTCGCCTGCTCAGCCTCTCTCTACCCTAGCTTCAGATTTCCAAAGAGGTCCTTCCATCCTCTCCGACAAGAATGAACGGAGTGGCTGAACCTCATATTTGAGGATGCATGTGACCACAAGTGGTCTGCACAGGGTCCTTCTGGCCACTGGGACATATTCATAGAGAGTAACAGGATCTGGGGGTGATTTGGGGCTTGGGGTCCTGGCTCTGTTGCTTATGTGCTGTGTGACCTTAGAAAAACACTGAACCTCCCAGAATCTTTCTCTCCTCAACTATCTGGGGACAGTGAACACCTCGAAGGGCTGCTGCAAAGGGCATCCTGCAAAGACCTCTGCAAACACATGCTCCTGAAATGTTAGTGAGACTAACAGAGGAGCTGCGTCTGGGCCTTTGGGGTGGGTGATGGAGAAGGAAGAGCCCATTCCTGCTGGTCTTCTTGTGTGCATGCACATGCTGTGTGCATGCTCTGAGCTGCTAGGGAGTCCTGCCAGCACTAGGAAGAGGGGCTGACCCAGTCACGAGTTTAGCGGGAAGGTAGGCAGTTCTTAGAGGGCTCACTTTTGTGGGTATTTGTGATGGTTCTTCTTGTCAACTTGGTGGGACCTAGAATCATCTAGGACAGCAGTTCTCAACCTGTGGGTCACAATCCCATTGGGGGTTGAATGACCCTTTCATAGGGGTCACCTGAGGCCATCACAGAACACAGGTATTTACATTACAACTCATAACAGTAGCAAAATTGCAGTTATGAAGTAGCAACAAAATTAAGTTTATGTTCGGGGGTCCCCACAACATGAGGAACTGTATTAGAGGGTCACAGCATTAGGAAGACTGAGAACCACTGATGTAGGAAATAAATCTATTGGCATGCCCATGAGGAAGTGTGTAGATTAGCCTGAAGTAGGAAGACCCACCTTAAATGTGGGCAGCATCACCCAGTGGGCTGAACTTCCAGGCTGGATAAAAAGGAGAAAGCCAGCTGGACACCAACATTCATCTCTTTCTGCTTCCCGGCTCGTGGATGTGATGTGATTCAGTGTGGCCTGCTATATATTCCTGCCTCCTTGACATCCCCGCTGTGATGGACTGCACCCCCGGAGTGAGCCAAAACCAATGGTTCTTTCCTTAAGTTGCCCTCATTAGGTTTTTATCGCAGCAAAGTCAAAAGCAATTGATAGAGTGTCATTTGAGTCCTTTGATCTAGCGGTTCCTGAAGGTGACTATCCGGGTACATAAAGTAATCATATATGGGCTCAAATGCTTCTCTTCCTCTCTTTACATGAAGTTTCTGTATCTTTAAGATGGGAGTTCCATCACCTCCCTTGTGGGATAGGTGCAAGGACTGAACGAGGTGGCCCGTGTGAGCATCAGCATCAAACAGGGAGGGAACATCGGGACACAGCCCTCCCACCTACCACACCTTTTCTAGACTACCCCCACTGCCTTCGAAAAACTTGCCAAACCAACACCCTACCAGGCCTGGGTCCTCCCTACAGGCGGTGTCCGATTGGTACAGCCTTTATTGTTTCTCCAGCATTTTCCAGAAGAACGGTGTCATTCAAGGGCCATAGAGGATGGGGGGAGTAAAAAATAACATAAACAAACTGAACAGAAACTCAGGAGGGCCGCGAGAAGGGCTGAGATGGGGCGTTGGGGGTGGCGAGGTGGGAGACCCAGGCAGTCAGCGCCACTTAGCTTTCAGCCACCAGAGTGGAGAACTCTGCAAAAGAAGAAGAACACTATGAGCACCTGGGACCGTGTCTACCGCACACCAGCTGTTTTCAACACTTCGTGGACAGTATCTTCTTCAGCTCCGACTGCCACCTTATTGTTTATCAGGACGCCTAATCGGCAGAGGAGGAAACAGAGGCTCCTCCGAGCCCAGCAGGTTCTTGGCACGTCTCTGCTGTTTGACACAGAAAGTCAGAGTTGTTGTGGAATGTGCCATTCGTCCTTATCTCTGAGAACCCCCTAGGACTCTGGTCTGCCAATTCCTATCACCCCTAGACTATGCAGCGCGGTGACGTGAAAACAGAGTGAGAGGTTTGGGCCCTTCCTGGAAACAGACCTAGTATGCTTCGGTCCCTTCTGTATCTATGGCGGGAGACAGGGCCAATTCCCTGGGAGGAAAAGTGACGGATGAAAACCCAGTGTGAAGCAGCTTCAAAAGGCCACCAAAGGATCCTGGGAGCCCCCTGAAGTCTACCCTGTCTGTCCAGTCTGTGCACAGGACAGACTCCTCACTTGTCAGCCCTGTACTGAGGTTACATAAATGTTAACCCCCAGGGAAGCTGGCAGGAGAGCAAAGGCACTCTTCCTGAATCTGCAGCGTTCTGCAAATATAAATAACATTTTAAAAACTCACATTGACGACAGCAACATCAGCTATCCCGTGCAGCTGCCCTGGTCCCGGCTCTGTGAGGGAAGGAAGCCTGGGCTTCTCACTTTTCTGACGCTTGGTCTGAGAAATAGACACCACACCCTCTTGTCCCTAAGGCCATGTCTGCACTGGGACTCAAGACGGGAGCCACTGAGGGTCCATGCAGGTGAAGCTCTTGAAACCTCAAAAGGCTCTTGGGTTGAGTGATGAGAGGCACTCATGGGAACTCAAGTAAATAAACATTGAACACTCAAAGAATTCCCCCCAGGCCAGGCGTCAATCTCCTGTCTTCTCAGCCAAGAGCCCAGGGAGCCTGAAGGCTCTGAGGGAGGGGTGGTGCTTGTGAGCTCTCTTTATCTTAGTGTTCGAACTCTTATCACCACTGTCTGTGGTGTCCACGTTGAGTATCTGTGAGACAGTCGTCAAATGTCTACATGGACAGAATCCAGGGAGTACTGCCTCACGGAATTCTTAGAACCACCACGGACAGACACATTCTTGCCTGCGTTTTACTGATGGGGAAACTGAGGCCCTAGAGTTTAGCTCTAACGTGGTCACAACAGCAGATGGGATTCCGGCCACAGTCACTCTCAGATTCCTTCTTTACTGGGGAGATTTGTGACCTCCTTTAACCTAGGTATAGAGTGACACATGTCCCAGCTCAAATATCACCACCACTGGCTCCGTTGCATTAGCCCATTTTTATTGACTTCAGGGTCTTAGCGCATTGTGAAAGGATCTTCCTTATCTTCTTGCTTATTTTTGTCCATCTCCACCGCTGTCTCCCTGGTTCACCCCTTTCCCTGAGGCTAGCCTGGCCTAGTATCCTGCAGGTGAGAATAACTGAACTTTGAATGAGTGGATGAGGGATGAGGTATGATATTGCCCATGAGTCCTCCTCAGAGTTCAGCAAGCCCTGGGAGGTACACAGGTGATTCCCATTTTACAGATGGGAAAATGGGGGCCAAAGCAGTCAGGGTTGGATAGAAAGTAAGCTGTAGGACTGTAATTTGTCCTCTGGCCTCATAAAGTTCCTGTGTGGGCCCTACTGGCCAGGCCAGTGGCCCAGATGCTGTAAAGACACAAAATCTCCTAGTACTGCTCACATGGGGCTATCAGAGGGAAGCTGGGTTTTAGAATCACACTAGGGTTTATGGGTCCCTGACTGCTCCTCGGGAGCTCACCTCCTACCCAGGAGCTGGGATCAGATGTGATCTACACAGGACTGGGTGAAGTCCAGCCAGGATGGGGTGCAGTAGACTAGGGACATTGATGAGGGTTCACCAGAGTGGGAATCTGTGCTGTTGGGAGCTTGATAGCACGTTTTGGACACATGAGGTTTCCAAAAGCCCAATACATCAGACCCCAGGATCTTCCGTGAATTAGCTAGGATGTCCTTAAGGCCACCAAGCTTGGCTTTTTGCAGGGAGCACAGGATTCTAATTTTATCTCCCCCAGAACCCTGACCAGGGCACTGTAGACAAATAAAGCAAGGCCACTGTACCTCTTTAGGATGTTCGTGTCTTCCTCGGGGCGGCGTTCTTAGGAACTGCTAATTAACTAAAGCTTTCCAGGCAAAGGTCTCCTCTAAAACATCTCCTCTCGCCCCAAAGAAAAGCACATGACAAGCACACAGACTTGGGAACGTCTAGGTCAACAGATTTGAAGGTAGGGTCTCAGATGCGAATTGGATATGGGAGGGTGGGGCAGGGACCTGTGCTCCGCCATTCTCTGGGTTCCCTGGACCAGATGTCACCCCTCCAATCCCAGCTGAAAAAATGTCCTTGGTTTTTGGTTTGTTTTTTTTTTCAGGGACATTTTTAGAACATCCAGAGAAATGTTTTAACTCGGCGTTTGGAGGAAGCAGGGGGAGAGGGAACAACTGTTCCTTTCCTTGTCAGTTTGGCTAGACTCTCCTGCCTCAGTTTCTTCGTCTTCAAAGCGGAGCCCATGGGACTAGCTGCTTCTCGGGGCTGTCCAGTCCAGCCAGCACCACAGCTGCCCTGCACAGGCCTGCTGCAGAGAAAGCTCTTGGTTCTTGGCAGGGGCTCGCATCAATCCACTTCTATACCTCAAGCCACTCCGACGAACCCACAGACGCCTGATTGGTACCTGGCACAGCCAAAGGGGCCTGTCATCGTCATCTGTCACTGTCAATCCCACTGCTAGTGCGGGTCTTCATCATCTGTCTCCACCAAGGCGTCTGCCCATGACCTTGTAGCCACCCTGGACCAGGGCCTGTGTCTCGTTCCATTATTACTGGCTAGGTGGCCATGGGCCACCATGCTGCCTCCCTGAACCTCAGTGTTCTGCTCTGAGAAGTGGGAATAATGCCAGCTCCCACAGCTTTCCTGAAGAGCATTGGAGGAAGTCCACAAGGATGCTCGGCACACAGGAGGAGGTTGGGCACATAGGAGGAGGTTGGACATATAGGAGGAGGAGGCTGCTGATTGTTAGCGCCACTTCCCTTGAAGCTCCGCAGCACACCTGGCAGGGGAGCTGTGGAGTAACTACCTCCTCCAGCAACCCCCCAAACCAAGGTCAAGCACAATGGAAGCAGAGCACCCAGGAAACCCAAACAGCCAGCGGCTAACCCGGTGCAAGCTCCTGACATGATCCAAGTTAGAACCCCACCTCAACTTCCTCATCTGTAAAATGGGGACACCCCCGAGGTCGTGAGAAAGACTTGATGAGAGGTAGGTGAGAGCCACCTGGCACACAGAACGAGTACAACTAAATCAGTAGCTGATGAGGTACAAGGGACAGGGTTCCTTTAGAAAAATCTAGAACTTTTTTTTTTTTTCCTCTTGTAAGTTATGCAGGAACAGCACTACTCTGCGGTCTGAAGCCCACCCCCAGCCCCTCTGAGGACACTTTCTGATGTCCAATCAGAAAGAGAGGGAGACACAAGGGAATGTGGCCGGAGGGAGGCAGCAAACAGGGCTGGCCGTTCCGCTCTGTCCCTTAGGAAACTGAAATTAGCCTAATTAGGGCTGCCCCAGTCCTGGGTGCTGTGGGGACCGGACAAATTTAGAAGCTCTTGACAGGTGAGCCCAGCGAAGGCTGACAGCCCCGAGTGAAACTGAGACTCATGGAGTCAGCGTCTGGAAGGCCTGCCTTCCCTCTCTTCTGATGACCATAGCAAGGGCCGGCCGGCTCCCGGTTCGTCACCTCACCTCGCCTCGAAATAGCTCCAGGGCTCGGTTTCTTATAGATAGGTGCCGCAAACAGGATCACTTTCTCCTGCTGCAGAAGGAGGAGGCGGGGTCACTCGGGGTCAAGCCAGGCAACCATAAGGAGGTGGCATCAACAGTCCTGGGGACTCGCTCTTTGCCAGACACTGCCAGCTATCTTATTCCATTTTGTTCCCAACGGCTCTGATCCTCGTGTTATTTATGGGGAAACTGAGGCTGGGTCCCAGCTGTGAGGATGCTAACTGAAGCCTGGCTGTGTCTCTGCCCTGCATCTGACTCCAGCTGCAGCCTCAGCCTTGGAAGGAGAGGGATAAGCAGAGAGAGGACATCTTGTTCTGCCCTGACTGCTGCTCCATTTTTCAAGAGGAGGGTTACATAAGTAGCACTGCATCCTCTCCTTGCTCCATCTTATCTAGCGCAGCATAAGGCCGGAGCGAGCGGAAGTCCACCCGGGAATAGAGGAGCAGATTGCTAAGCATGGAAACATTTATAACTCCAAAAGCCCAGCTCAGCTTCAGGGAGGAAGCCTGTGGAAAGAAGACCTAGGTCATATCCCACCAAGGGCATGCAAGCCCCGTGACTCCCGCCCTCCACGTTCACTGGGCCTCAGTTTCCACATCTCTCACTGAGGATGTGGCCCTTGTCTCCTAGACCTCCTGGAGCTGCTGTGAGGTTGCAGCTGGATATAACCAGACACTGTCCCCCTGAGGTCTGTGGGCTGGCCCTCATGGGCACCCCAATATCAAGACCCACAGGGGCAGGCAGGTGGGAATCACAGTGAGGGCAGGGGTTTCCTGCCCTCCTTGCCTGCCAGTCTCACACCCCAGTTTCATTTCTGTGTGGATTAGGATTTGATTCCTTCTAAAGGGAGGGGCAGGGTGGCATAAAAGCCAAAGCAAGAAGGCCGAGAGCTGTGTATTTTACACCAACCTCATGGATGAAGGAATGGTTGTCCAGGAGGTAGAAAAGCCAAGATGTTCTCAGGATTAGTGTCTATGCACAGAAAGGGTCTGGTTCTCACCACCCATGACCATCATGACCTGACCATCAACCCCCACCTCGTACACACAAGTAGGCTGCTAAGGATTTTGCCAGAAGGAAGTAGAAAGGCTCCGTTTCTGCGGTGATAACAGCTACATTTTCAGCCAAAGGAGTGGAACACAGAACACAGGCGCTTGAATTGCAATTGGCACAAAGCATAGGCAAGCAGAGCCATCACGGGGTCAAGGTCACAAGGGGGAAGGATGCCCAACTAAGCACACACACACACACACACACACACACACACACACACACACACACACACAGAGGCCTGTGGTGTGCAGATTAATCTAAGACTCAGGTGGGCAAGAGAAGTGTGCTTGCCTTCACAGCCAAGCAGGCTTCTATGCTTCCTGAGGCTCAGGTTCCTCGTCTGTGTAGATAACAAAGTTATGCTGTGCTGCGAAGCTCTGTGAGTTCTGAATGAGCTGGGTCGGGGAGACCTGCCGACAGCGCCCTGGCACACAGGAAGTGGGGTGGCTGCTGACCTCAGTCTGTCTTCTCCGTGTTCCTAGTGTACTGAGTGTGGAAAGCCAGGCTGGGGACACACTCTGTAGTGGGGAAGCCAGCATAGGGTCCTGGTAGGACCTCCAAGCTCGGCCCTCATGAGGGACCCTGTACTACATCACATCTTATGCTTCAGGGCTTCCCTTGTAAAAGAGAGTAGCAACAGCCCTCGTTTTCCAGGATTACTGAAAAGCCCTAGCTCTTGGCGATTGCCTGGACCATCGGCATCACTGTGTAACTTGAGAGAACTTCGGGTATTTGGGTCCCACTCAGGATGCAAACATTTCTGGGTGGGAGGCAGAAGGACCAGCTCCAGCCTGAGATCCATGCCTGAGAAGTGGAGGAGACCCGGCCACATGTGCATCTGTGCCTGGCCCTCATGGCCACAGCTGTGGACTGTGGGGCCCTTCCCCCTTCTTTGTGGCCTGTCTCTCCTTTTCTGTTTCCCGTCTTCCCTGCTGGGTGCCAGCCTTTTAGGGTGGCCATCGACAATCGATCACATCTATAAATGTCTTTAAACTTCCTGGAAGTAATTGCCCTAGATACTGGAGTCTGAAGGAGTGATGTTACAATTGTGTCTCCCTTCTCTTTTCCTGCAGCTGGGCACTTAGGGAACCGTGTAAAACATGAGTCTCCTCAGAGAGACAAGCAGAGCTAGGGACAGAGGCCATGACTGGCTCTGCACTCTCAGGGTACCTGGGGCTACAAGCCCCAAAGCCTGCATGCATGCAGAGCCCCTCTCTACACACTGGGGTTAAGCCTGTTCCTTCCTGCAGCCTTGCAATATACACAGTCACCAGTTCCCTCATTCCCTCACTGACTGATCTGCTCATTCATTCCTTCACTCGTTTATCCCCTCATTCATTCCCTTTTCCCCTTCTCTTATTCATTCACTAAATGAATTTCTCTTGTTCTCCCACCATGCACCAGGCCCTGTTCTTGGTGCTGGGGGTGAGAACAGAAGAAGGCGAAGACCCTGCGCTAGGGACACCCAAGGACGGTGGAGAGAAGCAAGCCAGGAAGTCAGCACCTAACACCATCTTATTTATGCTGGGTGTTTACGAAACTTCCACGGCATTCAAGGCAGGAAGCAAGCAGCGCCCCGCACAGGCTGCCAGCAAACGAGCTCAACACTCCTCTGGACCCTCCCTCTCTTCCTAGGCACAAAGGGTCAAACGAAGCCTTGCCTCTGAGCCTCGCGAGCCCTGCCGCTGAGGATATGCCAGCACCCACCTCACAGATAGATAAGAAGATGGCGGAGGACAGTGCCTGGCACATAGGAAGGGCTGTGGGAAGCTAAAAGCGACTGCTACCGTGGTTCAGGGGCACAGCTGAGCCTAAGTCCTGATTCACGGTCTTTCGTGCAGGGAAAGGAGCCCCAGGGACGGGATGGGGATCCAGCCTTGGTCCTAAAGGCCAGGGGGACACCGTGACTTGCTTGGGTCCTACAGAAGTTGAAGCAACCTCAGGCTGGTAGGTGGGGCTCAAGACTCTGGCCACAGAACATTCTGGGCTCCAGAGAAAGGCTCTACCTTCCATGCCACTCTCGTTTGGCATCCTCAGTCCTTCCTCAAGAGTTGGGGTACACAAGGGGGAGGGGCACCTGGATCTTCACTAGGGCCTCAATGCCACCTTAGTCCTGTCTTTTATCTCAGCTGTCCTGTCCCTCCAGGACCCTGGACACTTGGTCCAGACCTTCACTGTGCTGTCAGATCAACTGAGGTTGAAGCTTGAGTCCTGACCATAGCGTGACTTTGGCCTCCCTGAGCCGCCTCCTCTGTATGCATGTCCCTCTGTCATCCCAGGAGAAGATAACACCGCAGAGCCCAGCTCCAGCCTGAGACATGCTAGAGGCCTAGAGAGTCGTTCTTGCTCGTTCCTGGCAAACCAGTCTCTGACTTGTTTCTAAACCTGCCCGAACCATTCCGGCCTCAGTGCCTTTGCTGATGCCAACACCACGCCTGGACCTGCCCCTGCTTGCTGAGTCCCGACCTGTATGTAACATTCCAGCTTCTTGGCCTCCAAGTCTCAGCTCCCTGCACCTCTACGCTGCCTGGCACAGACAGTGTCCCTAACCCCGAATCTGGAAATCGGAAACCCTTCCAGAGTTGTGGCCACACTATCTGAACACTCCAAAATCCAAACGTGTCTGGCAACCAACATCTCCTGTCCCGAGCTTTTCATTAAGACAAACTCAGCCTGCACGATCATTTGTTTGTGTGTGTATACAAGGCGATACTCAGAATGTAGCTAACAGGGACAATTCATGGCTGTCACTCATTGGGTACTTACTAAGTACTGGGTGCTGCCTTCAGTACTCCTGTGTTTTTATGGGTGTTTTATCCATGAAGCTGCAGCTCAGGATTACAGGGCTACTGCCCAAGGGCTCCTCATCAGGACATGTTGCTATCCCTTCGTCCTAATTATCTTTATTTCGCCTGATGCTCAGCATCACACTGCTCCTTGGGAGCTGCCTATGGGTCTTTTGGAAGAGTTTAGTTGGCTCTTGAAGACCAAGTATGGCAGACAGTAGGGGTGGGAGGAGGGAACCAAGTCAAAGGATGCCCTGGTTTTCCTCCTCATTTAGGTTACCTGGGAGCTGCCAGCTTGAAGACCCTGTCTCTGGTTCTGAGCTACATCTCAAAAATGGAGGGCAAGTTGAGTTGTAGTGGAAGCCAGGGCTTGGGGTGGAGCTGATGAGAGGGGGGCAGGAAAGCAGCTGTTACTAGAAACACTAAGAGCGGTCAAGACATTAAGTGGCTCTCCCCCTTACCCCATCCCCACACTCTCTGCTCAGCCCCTCCTTCCTGCCGCCCAAAAGAAGCTAGGGCACTCCCTGCACTCAAACTCAGGAGAATCTTTATTCTTGCTTCCACTAAAAATTCCTTGATAATTTCCCACGTACTTGCAGAATCTTATACTTGTCCCAAAGCAATTTGTGTCCACACCACTTACAGGTCCCAGGATAAGCTCGTGCGCCCCATGCACCCGGCAAGAGAACCCAGGTATAGGCCGGGGATGCTCCCAAGGTCACAGGTGGTGAGGAGCAGAAGGGAAGCAGAGTGTGGGAGTCTAGGCTTTCCCCTCAGGCAACAGATATTTACTAAGTACTTGCTTCAGTTCTCGAATAGACCCTGAGGGTTTAAAGTGCAGGTGCAATCTACCCATCCCCCCATTTTCCTCTCAGTTAGTTAACAGACTCACAAAAGGCACTTGTTTTGTGCTCTGTGTCTGCTCCTGTCCTAGGCACTCTACATATTAGTACACCAACCACATCCTCATGGGTTCCCTATGAGAGAAGAATCATCACTCCTCCAGAGATGAAAACCCCGGGACCCGCAATAATTATGTAACTCCCCTAGAAAGTCTGGGATCTGAACCCCAGAGGCACCGAAATACAGTTTTCTTTTATGTCGGCCGAAAGGGCTACCATCCAAGCCAATGGCGGCAGAGCATGTTGCTCAGACACATTCACACTAGATTGGAAATCCCTGCCACACCCTATATCCAAGTTCTCTGGACCAGGCTAAGACTGTGATCCTCCTTTTGGCCACCTGCAACCTGTTAAAAGAGAACCAACACTTCTGGGGTGTGCCCCATAGATGCCAGGCAGGTTGACCTAATAAGGATGTGGGGTAGTGGGCCACTAGGCCTGTGCCTGGACTCTGAGCAAAGCTGCAGAAGGTTCTAGGGCATCCTAACTCCCAGCTGGGTCCTGGTTGGCTGTTCTTTCCTGGCTCTCCTACAAGGATGGGATGGTGTATTTGAATGAAGCCAAAAACCTATCTGAGGTTACAGGACACCAGGATGAGACGCTGAGGAGGGCGGTAGATAAGGAATTTCCAACCTTGGAACTGGATACTACGAGAGCCCGAGGGTCCTTGGGGGATCAGTGGGCCTGTCTCCTCTGGTTACAGACATGAGCCTCGGGTTTAGAAGGGGAGAGACACTGCCCAAGGTCACAGAGCCAGTGTAGGCAGATCCTGGATCAGAACCTAGGCAAAAAAAGCAAGGAACATCTCCAGTTCTCCCTCCCACATTCCCTCACACAGCAGGAAAGAGGAAAAGGGAAAAAAAGCCATTTTTCATGGGTTGCTCAAATTTCGAAAAAAAAAATTATATATATTTTCTCTTATATATTATATATATTATATATTTTTTCTCTCTTTTTACTTTTCTTTTTTCTTGTCTCCTCTTCCTTTCAACAGACCAAAACTTTAGCAGCCACACACCCCAGAGTCCCAGTGTCCCCAGAGTCACGGTCACAGCTACCCACCTTCAACCCCGATCTTGCCGTCCCCATCCTTGTCTCCGGCGGCCAGCAGTGTCTTCGTTTCTTTAGCAGACAAGTCTCTGGCATCTGAGGAGAAGCCCTTCAGAATGGACCTGGAGAGACAAAGGGAAAATGGGAGGGACTCAGGACAAGGTCACCTTGCAGAACCTCGTTGGATGGTGGGCTGGCATCTGTGCAGGGCAGGGGAAGTTGGGATAGGCAGAGGGTGGTGGTGGACACATGTGCAGCTAGGCTGGCCAGGTAGCCTGATCTGACCCTTAGTGGGTCAGTGTGGGGTGGATGACGACCCTCTGTGCAAGGTTGACCTCAATTTAGGGGACACTTGCCTTTGTTTAATAAGTATATAAAATATTAAGTATTATAAAATGGTGATTATAATAAGCCATCTTCACAAATGAGGAGGAGGGTAAGCCCTCACAGACAGACCTCTTGTGTGATGGAGTGACAGATAACCCAATGGAGGAGGCAGAGGGGAGCACATGCCTCCTACCCAGGTCAGGGAGGAGTTAGGAGACGCTCTAGAGATGGCGATACCTGAAGAATAGGGAACACTTAGCATGCATCTGTACATGCATATACATGTTCTTGTCAGGCATAGATAGTTAGGTGGGAGACGGTTCTAGAAGAAGATGCCCTTGGAGTAAAGTTTGGAGGAGAGATAGCATAGGTTGAGGAATTTCCTACTTAAAATGCATCTCTGAACACCTTCCTCCTCCCGTTCCTAACAAAATTCAAGGCAGTGTTGGCTGGAAAGTAACAGAAGGCACAGCTGGGTCATCAGATACAGGCCAGGTGGCTGAGGCGGGCTGGGGCAGAGGGCTCTACGCTAATGTGGGTTTGTCTTCTCCTCTGTGCTTTGCTCCAAGGACCCTGAAGCCTCAGAGCTGGCTCTGCCTCCCTGGCTTGCCCAGAAGTTGCTTAGCTGCAGTTCTGGTCCAGAGGCGTGGGGTCTGCAGACCAGATCGGGAAGGTGCCTTTCAGACACATGGAAATCAATGACACTCTAAGGAGAATGCCTCCTGCCTTGCCTGCGGTGGGAGGCAGCCCGAATAAGTGCCTATTCATTGGTATTAAATTATTAAGTAACTCCATTCCATTAGCGATATTAAGTGGCTATAATTTAACCTAGTTAGCTTCACTCTGAGCTGAGGGTTTGACCCTCCCGGAAGCAGGAGGTATCTCTCCCTGGTGCCTGGGATATTGTTGCTCTGGAGGGACAAAGGAAAGCTTGCTTACTATGAGGGGTACAGACAGAAGGATGGCGACTTGGGGAGTTAGCACCAGGTTCCTCCCCCCAAGGCCTCAGTTTACCCCAGCTCATCCTCCTCGATGAAGCCACTTTTGTCTTTGTCCAGAATATGGAACACCTTCTTCACGTCATCCGGGCTCTTTTTCTTCAGACCCACCATCTGGAAGAACTTTTTGTGGTCGAAGGAGTCTGCAGCTGTTTGGGGGGAGGAGGAAGTTAAAGAAGGATGTGGGAGGGGGCACCCGGAAAATCAGGGAAGGGGATGTTCTAGTGTTTGTTAAAGGACACCTGAACAGTTGGGAACAGGAGGGCAGAGGGAGCCCAGCTAGGAAAGGATGCTCTGTCCAAGGTCGTACCTTCTTGGCTCCCCCATACATACCCTGAGAAGCCTCACAGAGACTCTTGGTCTCCAGAGAACTGTATTTCTATGAAGCCTGTTGGGGTGGCGGCTAGGTGGGCTGAACCTGGGCATGCAATGGATGCTAGGGTTGCCAGAAGAGCAGCTTTCTCTCTCGGCTATATACTGTTGTCAGAAAATCAACACATTTCTGTCAAGGTCACATTGTGGGAAGGGGGAGGGGAGGACCCAGAAGTCCTGCCCAGACGCAGAGACCATCCCAGTGGCTGGGGGTGGGATGAAGGACTTCCAAAGGCTCAGTTAAGTTTCATTCTCAAGGTGACAAGGTGGCTCAAGGCACAGTGAATGGGTTATCATAGTGATCTGAGAGGGGAAGGGGGCTTCCTGGAGCTTCCTGTGTGTGCCCGGAAAAAAGGGGACTAAAAACCAAACAAACAAGCAGATGGATGTCCCTACTGACAGAGGCTCTTAAAAACCATGGTCTCCCCTCAGCCCAGGGCCGGAGGGCGAGCAAAGTTGCTTTGTCCATCTCTGACACACCAAGGTGGGGCACTGAGATCGGAGGCCACCCCAGTTCTCATCCTTATTGTGTTGGACTGGGTGGCCTTCTACATCTTTTATCCTATCCCAATCTCAGTTTCCCTACATGAGTGAGAGGAACAGTATCTAAGCTGGAGTCCCTTCAGAGTAGAGGTCACACAGCTGAATGGGGCCCCCCTCTCCTGGACTGCCTAAAAGGGTTGGAAGCTGGGGGGTGGTAAGGGGGTGATGCGCTGGCTGGGCAGGGCTGGGTGCCTGCTGCGGAAAGGTCACTGTGCCCTCAGGTCTGTCCTGGGAGGGGATCTCCACCAATGGGCTATCTTCCAGGAAAAGTCTTAGTGGGAATGGAGGTGGAAGAAAGGGGTCTCTTGGAGAGACAGCCCCGGTTTGCAGCCCCTTCTACACTTCTCAGAGTTGAAGTCTGGGTCCTGCCCCCAGAATCCCAGAGCTTCCTTCTTCCCACCCTGGTCTTCGGGCTTGGCCCTGGACCCGGGGAGTCCTCCCAGAGAAGCTACCCTTCTGCGCCCTCAACTTTGTGTGGCTCAGGCAGGGCGCACAGCCAGGGCAGCCCTTGGAAGGCAGAGGACCAGGGAGCCAAGCCGGAGGATGAGGACCAAAGTGTAGAAGTGTAGACGGGAGAAACTGGGGAGGCTTCGCGGAGGGATGCGGGATGCCCCAGGAGCAGGAAGAGGGCAAGGGGACAGGGCCAGGCAGGGGAGTGCACTGCTCACCAGCAAAGGCTCCTATCGCCTTCTTGATGTCCTCAGCGCTGAGCAAGTCTGTCATCGACATCCTGCAACTGTTTGAGCGGGCAGAGCAAGTGCGAAAAGATTAAAAAGTGTTCTCCTCATCCTTTCTGCTCATATGACCAGCGCTGCAGTGTCGCGCGCCGGGCGCACGCCCGCCTGGCCTGGCTCCGCGCCAGGGGGCACCCGGCTCCGCGCGCAGCTCAGCAGCTCAGTCCCGCCGCGCCGCTAAACCGAGCGGGGCCACACGCCCAGGGGTCCTCGGCATCCCGGGGGCTCCGACCAGGACCCCCACCGCCAGGGACCACCTCCTGATCTCAGGGACCACCAGCAGGGACTGGGGAATTATCCTGCCGTCAAGGGCATATGGGAGGCAGCGAGGCTCCGATCTGGGCATCTCGGCTAATGTTCTCTCGCTGGGGAAAAATGATGCTGACCAGCCTCCACCCCAGGGGCCTTCCTGGCCTGGCCGTGTACTCATTCTCTCCCCACGCCTCCGGTAGCCTCTTCTCCTCTGTCCTGGATGCAAATTTATGCCGCGAAAAATCTTAATGCTGAGGTCTTGAAACCTGAGCCCCAAGACCCGAGGAGGAGGTAGCCTAGACTGGGACAGACCTGGGTGCTGAGGCTCTGTCTGGGCTGCTCCATCCCTCACCTGACCAGGGCAGCACTTTCTGAAACTTGATTTGGTTTCTGAGGGGAAGGTGCCAGCTTAACTGTCAGAAGACCCCTTTCTCAGACTTTCTGGTCTCCAGGGCCACCACACCCGGGTGGTCTTCCTTCTAACTCCCGAAGACCTCCCTTAAGGAGGCTAAGCTAAGGGGAAGCTCCATGGAATAACTACCCACCTTTCTAGTTGGTGGAAAGTTCGGGGTAAGGGGTGGTACCATCAGACCACATTTTCTAGACTACCCAAGTTTTGTGATCAGAACATCCTATCTGGGAACCAGGACACTTTCCATCTCATGGGGACCAGAGATCAACGCCATCTTCCCTCAGGTCTCCCAAAGATTCAGACTGTGACTAGCAGCCTTTGAAGTATGTGAGAACTGTACCGGGAGTTCAGAGGTCTGGGTTCTAGTTGTGAGCTACGGCTGAATCCCTGCATGACCTTGAGTTATAACCTTTATCTCTGCGCTTTGGTCTGCATGTGTTGTGTTGGAGGTGGGTAGACCCCCGTGTGGGATCCGAGGTGTCTGGGATGGTGATGGTATTGGGGACCAAGGGACAGCTGCCCAGCTGCCAGGTAGCTCAAGTTGCCTGACACTCGCTGTCAACACTGTCTCCCCTGGCTGAGCCCTGGAAGGCTGCCCTTCCTGGGAACCTTAGGAGCGGCTGGCTCCAGCTGCCCCCTCCTGGTGAGTCAGCGTCTTTGGGCAGGAGCCTGCCAGCTGGCTTTCAGGGGACTTAGGCTTCAAGCCCCTGACTTCACAGCTCCGGGCACGAGGCCCGCCCTGGACCCCTCAGCTGTCCTAGACCCTGGAGCTCCCTTAGCTCCTACGGCATCTGCCACAGTTGACTCAGTGGCCTCAGCCTCTGCCCCTTGTTCCCAGCTGGACTGCCTGCTCCAATGTGCCAGGCTTCTGTGTTGTCATTTCAGCATCCCGTGAAGTAAGCTCTGCTTACCCTGTGGCCTAGTTACAGCATCTGTTTCCCCAGCTGGAGACTCTTGTGCTGTCCTGAGCCTGGAGTCTCTGAGTGCCTATAGACCCCCGTCAAGGCAGTGGGCAAGCAGGGTCAGCTCTGGCCCATTGATGTGGTGTGCTGTCAGTCTCTTAGATGCCCTTCCTCATGCCCCAGTCTCAGTCCTACCAAACCCAGTGCATCTGAGTCCCATGGTAGCTCCTGTGGTAAAAGTTCACACCCCCTGCCCCTTCTCCCTCCTCTGCTGTTGCTGAGTCCTCAGCTGCTGGACCATCATCCTCTCTGGGCCTGAGAGCTCCTCAGCGAAGCATGGGTGTCGTCAGCTTGGCCAATCAACTCCCCATCCATGTGCTTGCCTCCCACCCCTCTGCCCTTTGGCCCTTTTGATGGAGTCACTAGAGTACGAGGACGTATAGCTCTGCCTCTTAGGCCCAACAGATGGAGAGCTGAGGTCTAATCTTGGGAGAAGGATTTGCCCAGGCCACCCAAGAGGCGGGTAGAGAACCCCGGGAGTCCCACACTCAGCAACCTCCACTTTGAATCTGGAGAAAAGGCAACAACGTGGCCATCCCTCCCAGTTAGCCTGGTTCAGCTTTCTCCATCCTCCAACTCCAGAGGATGTCGCTTACCTTGGATGGGCAGTGGCCGGAGCCTGTACAGAAAAGCTGGGCTGGTGGGGGATCCTGTTGGGAAATGAGACTGGTGGTGGGACAGCCACTTAAATAGTCTTCAGTCCTGGCTATTTTGGGAGGTGGCTCTCCCCCAGCCCCTGGCCCCCTCCCCTTCCGGTGTCAGGTCCTCCCCAGCCACGGTGCTGGGTGTCTGTATCACATTCACCCCCATCCAGCCCTATTGAGCCAGACCTATTAATAACCCTTGGCCCCTACCTCCCTACAGCACCCAGCACTGAGGTCCAAGCAGGGCACACCTCTTGCAAGAAGCCTTCCATGATCACCTCAGGTGGCAGCCACACCTTGTTCCAAGCTTGCAAGGAAAGGAAGGGGGAAAGAAGGGAACAGGGGTTGCTTGCACCTACTATGTCCTTACGATACCCCGAAGCATTGGGGTGACAGCTGTGGCAGCGATGTGGGGTGCTAAGCTCACAGCTCTGGACCCGCAGCCAGGACTGGAGCTAGTACTTCCATGTAACGGGCTGATGTCTGGCAGAAAGAGACCCATTGCCCACCTTTGGGCAAATCTCTTCCTCTGTGCCTCAGTTTCCCATCTGTGAAGTATAGCTATGCTTGAGCTTGAGAGGACCTAGGAAGCCCTGACAATGTATGCCAAATGTCACTGGCAAGGGCACCTTGGCAGAGAAAGGCCCATCACTTTCCTGGTTTTCAAAGGGTCTCTGATCTAGTGTCTTGGGTTGCAGACACTATCCAAGGCCCGAGTTTGGAGACATGTGACTGAACGGATGGATACAACAAGAATGTATTGAGTGTCTGATACGAACACCATGAAACACTCTTACCCCTACCCTGGAAGCGAACCTCAAGGCTCTGACATGGTCAGCCATGGAGCCCCATTCTTGACAGTGGCCTCAGAGTTCCAGCGTTCAATAAGTGGCAAGGAAGCGCCACTCCTCCCTCGCCACCATTGGCTTCTGGACGGCAAGAGTGGAGGGTGGGCTGCAGTGGAGAAGCCCAGCTTGAGCCTGGATGGGCGGTGAGAAAAACAATCTCTAGTGCACCAGGTGGACACATTCTGGTATGTTCACTTTTTGCCCCTGACAGACACCTGAGAAAGCCATCTATAAGAGGAGGATTTACTTTGGCTCCCGGTTTCGGAGGCATCAGTCCCAGTTAGTCAGTTGCTCCATTGTTCCGGGCCTGTAGCAGGCAGAGCTTGGTGGAGCAGCATGGCTCACCCCACGGAGGCCAAGAAGCATCAAAGAATAAAGGGAGAGGTCCTGTGTAAGATGCCCTTCAGAGGCTCAACTCCAGCCTGGCACCTCTTTCCCAGTCTGCCATCTCCCTTCTATTCATTCACACTCCAGATCCTTGGATGAAGGCAGGGATCAGGCCAGAGCCTCGTGAGTTAATCTCTGGAAGTGGCCTTTTTAAATCCTAGGGGGCTCTAAACTTGGTCGGATTGACGATCAAGATGAACACCTCACAAATGACTGGGTTTTCCAAGCCTGCTTCATGGAGAAAGGCCGTTCTGTCTAAGAAGGTTCTGAGTCCAGAAGCAGATGGCTCCAGGCTCCAGGGAGAAGATACCAGGGCTGAGAATTCTGCTCTTGATTGTAACTCCCATCATGATCAGACCCATCCCACTATGACCAAGAGACGGAGGTCGGGGTGGCAGACCCAATCCCAACCAAAAGGACATGGCAGCCAGGACTTTGTGCTGACTTAGGGACACCTGGAAAGCTCTCAGGACATCTGGAGGGAGGTCAGAGCTGGACACACAGGGCTCAGATGTCATCGGGGCAGACTGGAAGTTGGAGACATGGAGTCGTGGGTGAGACTGAGCCTGGGGGGGTGGGGGGCTGGACTCCAGCCCAGTCTTGAGGAATACTCCTTGAGGAAGATCTGAATGATCCTTGGAGAAGGTTGGTAAGTAATGACCCAGCCTGTAGAACACTGTGCTAGGGACAGTGCACGTGCTTATATCTCAAGAGGTAGGCAATGCCTTTTCCATTTAACTGTTAAAAGAAAACGGCTCAGAGAGGTTGAGCAACTTGCTTAATGTCACAGAGCAGAAGAATGGTTTAAATCCAGATTCCTTTGGCTTCAAAGCACTGTTCCTTTTCTTTCTTGGATGAAAGTAATCTCCACCAGGTGGGAAGCCCTGGTAACTAACATGTCCTCCTGTTCCATAAGCTTTGCTGGGTGACCCACATTGGTGGGATACGTTTATTGAGCACCTACTGTGTGCCTCATGCGTTAGGCACATCACCTTACTGCACTATGACATAGATCTCAGAAATTTGAAGACAGAGCATTGCAGAGAGGCTGGGGGACATGTCCGAGGTCACACAGCCAGAAAGCACGTGGTGTGTCCTAAAGCACTAGGAGATGATCCTAAGACAATTATCCAGCCCTTCTGCTCTGAGTCTGCATTAATCCTGGCAATCTTGACTTGACTGTCAAGGCCTGGTTAGTTTTACAAGAATGTTAACCAGGAATTTAAGTTTATCAGTGAAGACATTTTGACTGGATAAAGTGTTAGGACAATGCAACTCACCCTGCCTTAAGATGAGGGGAGATTTACTAAATCCATGAAGGTTCAGGTATAGCTTGATCCAGGACCCCCAAGGATGCTCTTCCCCTCGGTTTCCCAACTATACCCAGCGCCACACTGTCTACCTTCTCAGACTGGCATCCCTGGAAGGTTACAAAAAGGCAGTCCCCTGCTGCGCTGGAAACGCTCCTGTCCTGTTGGAAAGAGGGAATTGGTGCTGGGCTGGGTAGGGTTGGTCTTAGGGGGAAGGCTGGGGTTGGGTTTCCCTGGCTGTGTGGAGCTGGACTTCTGTTCTCCACCACTGGGCAAAGCAGGGGAGGCCTGGGCCTGGGCCCCGAGGGACACTGCAAGAGGGACGCTTAGAGGGTGAGGTATGTCAACAGTGTGAGGCTGGCACGGTGAGGGGCTGGCTCTGGGCAGATGGGTGTGGGATTCTGGCATTTGGAGGCCAGGAAGCAATTACTGAGGTGAGTTCTGGAGTGGCTGGCTCTGCAGGATGGGGGAGGTCCTCTGAGTGACCAGTGTGCTCGAGGGCACCACACTTCTAGAGAATATTCTCTCTGAGACCCAAGGTGGTTTGTCTGGATTTGAGACCCCCCCTCCCAGTCCTCTGTGCCCCCAACAGACATCTTAAAGGCAGCAACCACATGCAGTGGAACTGCCTCCTAGCTTGTGTGTGTGTGTGTGTGTGTGTGTGTGTGTGTGTGTGTGCGCGCGCGCACGTTACATATACATGCATATTTGTGTGTGTACAGGTGTCTGCAGGTGCATGTGCAGCGTGTATGGAAGTTGACATCAGGTGTCTTTCTCAGTAGCTCTCCACTTGATCTTTTGAGACACTGAATCTGAGGATCGCCAACTCAGCCAGAATGGCTGGCCTGCAATCTGCCTGCCCCAGCTTCTCTCCCCAAGGGCTGAGGCCACCGGCTTTTTATGTGGGTGCTGGGGATCTGAACTCAGGTTCTTGTGCTTGGGTGTCAAATACTTTCCTGACTGAGCCATCTCCCCAGAACCTGTCTTTTTTTCTTTTTTCTTTCTTTCTTCTTTTTTTTTTTTTTCTGTGACAGAGACTAGGTGCCTGGTGCCTGGTACAGAGGCTAATGACATAACCCCCACACTACCCCATCCCTTATACCCCCCAGATTTTAATATTGCTCACAGCCTCCGGCTAGACACATCTAGGCATGTTATACATATGCTTATACATATGTACACACTTCTACATATGCTTCCAAAATGAATCATCTAGTCTCTTTTCACAGATGAACACAACTGAGGTTCAGAGACGTCAAATCACTCATCCAAGGTCACACAGCCTGGTCTAGCATATGCACTCATGCCCAAAGCCCGCCCTGCCTTCCAGCCCAGGGAGGGGGGCAGAGGCCGGTGTATCTGGGTCAGCATTCTCTTAGGCACGGGCTGCCAGGAGACAAGTATTCAGCTGTTATCTTTGCTGGTGAGATTTCCTTAGTTCACGCTATTTCCACCTGCTGTGACAGGGAACAGGATACAGAGCCGCTGCAATCCAGGGTGCTGGCCACAGGTGGACCTCCAGATCCAGTGATATTTATGAGGTCAGTCGTGTGGGATGACGTATTAGCTCGGGGAATCTCTGCCCCGTTTCTGACAGACAGATCTTGAGCGGGGTGGCCCCACTTCCCCTTCCTCAGAGAGGCTAAAATCCAGGATAGAAAGACGACAGCCCAGCTCTGCCACTGTCCCTGTGTGACCTTGGGCCAGTCTTTTGGTCTCAGTGTCTTCATGGATAAAATGGAGCTGGGTTGGAGAAGCTGTGGGAGCCAGTGAGTCAGAAGAGAAGGAGCTATAGAGGTCACAAACTCCTAACAGAACCCAGGAGGGTGAGCCAGTGTGGCCAAGAGTTCAAGACCATCCTGAGACACACAGGAAGTTCAAGACAAGCTTGACCTACTTTGCAAGACCCTGTCTCAAAATTAAAAGCTTAAGAAAAGGGGATGAGGGTATGGCTCAGTAGTAGAGTACTTGCCTAGCATGTGTGAGGTCTGGAGTTCAAACCCCAATACGACAAACAAATGAACAAACACCATCCCTGCTGCAAAGTGGGGACCCACGCCAGAGGGGAAAGCCAGAGGATGGAGACAATAGACAGGGCTGAGTGTGTCTCAGAGTCACTGGGGTTTGGAAGGGGCTGTGGCTTGGGCCAGTGACACGAACTAAGAGCCATGAGAGTCAAGATGACAGTGACTCTTGGCCACCTGGGTTCTGTGACCTTTTCCTGAAAGGCCACCTGTCTTCATGGTCCTCAGAGGAGATGGGGGGAGGGTTTAGTCCATGCCATATGTGGGCTGGAGCATGAACTTGGGAGGCCTGGTACAACTTGAAACCAGGTGATGTCTGGACCTCTGCCTGCACCACGGTGTCCTCAGTTGGAAAGACTGTGTCCTCATCTGAGATCATCTTTCTCACCCACCACCTCAGTCCCTGATTCCTTCATCACCCGATAAACCACATCATGCAGTGAAATGAAGGGAGATCACAGAGAGCGTGGGTTCACACGTGTTCACGTGTTTGCCTGTGTCTGTGTAGGTGGGTGGGGCAGCAACGTGAGTTTCCATTCATCTTTGGGGACCCAGGGCTGGCTTCCAGGATGGCCAGCACCTCTCCTTCCTCACAAGCAGCCGAGCCCCACCCCCACTGAGGGCATGTGTGTTCTCTTTAGGGACAACCCCCTTGTGAATCAGCATCAGAATGCTCAAGTGTCCCCAACCTCCCACAGCAAAGGGGACAATCAAAGATTCGCCTCTCACCACCATTGTGCCCAGAGTTATACGCCAGATTGTGTCCTGTCCCCATGTGTTGACGTCCTAACACCTAAGACTCCCAATAGTGACTGTGTCACGTGACATGGTCTTTATGAACGTTGTCAGGTTAACCAGAGGACAGGTTTGTGGGTTCTGGTCCAGAGTGTCTTGAGTCCTAATAAGAGAAGAGTGAGACATACAGAGGTCATGGGAGGACACCAGAGAAGCCCACCATCTGTGGCCATCTTACAAGAACCAACCTGCTGCCACACACTAATGATGGACTTTGGCTCCAGAATGTGAAACAGGGTCTTCCACAGGAGCATCCACAGCGTCTCTACACAGACCTCACCTACAGCGAATCATACCCACTCAGCAATGATGAGAGGCAGCCCAGGCTTGTGAGAGAGAGGGGTCTCAGGACCACATTCTCATGGAAACAAATCTCTGGAGGCAGTTTCTTTGTAAGAGTTTGTGGTAAAGATGACAGACACGTTCTCTTTAAATAGACGATGAGAAACAGAGGGGATGGGGGTAGATGTCACCACCAGGCCATCTTCAGTCCAGCCCCACAGCATTGGGAGCCCCACAGGGTTTGGACTGAACATCTCTGCAAAGAAACAGGAAGCTGGGAGCACCAACTACCTGTGGAGGGGGAACTGGGTGGCTGGGGCGAAGAGGGGGAGACTTCACTGTTTAACTTTCGAACCTGTTGAATTTTAAACTGTGGAAGATGCTGCTATGTCAAACACAAGTTAACTGTACAAGAGTTCCAACATTTGATTGTGAACATTTTCAACAGAAATAGAAGGTGGAAAGGCTTTTGTGGTGAGTGTCACAGACCCTCTGCTGAGATTCCATCAGTCCCATTTTTTCTTTACTGGCTCAATCTTTTTTTTTGGTTTTTCGAGACAGGGTTTCTCTGTGTAGCTTTGCGCCTTTCCTGGAACTCACTTGGTAGCCCAGGCTGGCCTCAAACTCACAGAGATCCACCTGGCTCTGCCTCCCGAGTGCTGGGATTAAAGGCGTGCGCCACCACCGCCCAGCTTACTGGCTCAATCTTATGTGCACTAATTCTTAAGACAAACAAACAAACAAACAAACAAACAAAACATAGAACAAAAGCAACAGCAAAACTTAATTTAACTCTGAGGCCCATGGAGTTAGTTACTACTCTTAAAGTTCTTATATTGGATGAGAGGCATGGAACGTAGCTCGGCTGCTTACTCTGGCCGAAGCCCAGACCTGAACCTTTGCTTTCTAAGAAGTCTTGCTCGCTAGCTCATCTCACAGACCCCCACATCTCTCTGAGCCCCCATGGCAATCATAGTCTTTACATACTTGCAGTCACATGGCAGGTCCACATAAGCTTTATATGAGTTTCACAGTCTGTTTAAATGCAAAGACATAGATAAAGACAACTGTACACACAGCTCTGTGCTATATACTTTGCAAACATTTCCATTTGTTGATTAGCCATCCATCCAGTCACTCACCCATCCATCCATCTGTCCATCCATTCACCCATCCATCCATCCATCTGTCCATTAGTTCATCCATTCATCCATCCACCCATCTATCCATTCATCCATCTACCCAACCATCCATACACTCATTTGTTTATCCTTTCTTCCATCCATCAATCTATCCACCCATCAATCTGTCCACCCATTCACCCATCCATCCATCTGTTCATCCATTCATCCAACTAAACATCCATATATTCAAATATCTATCAATTCACCCATCCATCTATTTGCTTACCCATCTGTCCATCTGTTCATCCACCCACCCATCTATCCACTCATTCATTAATTAGAATCAACACTGGATGAATGCCTGAGATATACACATTCCATAACAGGTCCCCAGGATATCAATGTCTATGACATGTTTGTTACCTTCATTGAGCTCATAATGTAAGTTGTGTAACAAATGCAATCATCATCATTACCATTTCTATGTATTATTTCTTAATATCATTCTCTATGAACCAGGTGCTGTGCTAAGCAGTTTACACTCATCATCTTGATTAGTTCTAACAGCAACCCCATGAAGCCATGTATTGGTCAGCACTTTGATCTACTTCTGAGTAACTAATAACCTCAAAACTCAGTGGTTTAAAACAATTGTGTGGCCACCTTTCCAGATTCTGGAATCTGAACTGGCTCTACTGGGTGATCCTTCTTTTTTCATCTCTGGCCACTCATGTGTCTGTGTCCAGCTGACAAGATAACTCAAACTGGCTTCAGCAGGGACAACAGATATCTGGGCTTCCATCTCTCAGTGTGGTTTCTGGACCTCTCTTTCTCCATCTTCTGTGGCATCTCTCTAGGCAGGGTTCCCAAACCTAACACAGATCAAAAACTCCATGGAAATTATCAGAACTTCAGGCTTAGGCTCAGCATTAGTGCCTGTGGTAGTTTGAATGTAATTGGCCCACATAATCTCATAGGGAGTAGCACTATTAGGAGATGCGGCTTCGTTGGAGTGGTATGGCCTTGTTGGAGGAAGTATGTCACTGTGGGGGTGGGCTTTGAGGTTTCCTATGCTCAGAACACTGCCCAGTGTCTCAGTCGACTTCCTGTTGCCTGCAAGATGTAGCACTCTCAGCTCCAGCACCATGTCCGCCTGCACGCTGCCATGCTCCCTGCCATGATGATAATGGACTGAACCTCTGAAACTGTAAGTGAGCCACCCTCAATGAAATGTTTTCTTTATAAGAGTTACCAGGTCATGGTGTCTCTTCACAGCAATAAAAACCCAAACTAAGAGAAGTTGGTACCAGGTACTGTGATGTGTTTGTTTGGAGGAATTTGGGCTTTGGTACTTTGGGTTATGAAAGCAATGGAATGCTTTAAGCACTGCTTAATGGGCCATACTAGTAGGAACATGGAAGACTGTGGTGCTGAACATGATTTGATGAACTGTGGGGGGCTTACTCAAGATGTTTCAGAGGAGAAGAATTTTAATATGTTGCCTAGAGATTGTTCTTGTGATATTTTGGGGAAGAAAGTGACTGCCTTATGCCCCTGTCCAAAGAGTTTGCCTGAGGCTACAGTGAAGAGTTTTGGATTAATTCAGCTAGCAGAATAAATTTCAAAATAGCTTACTATAGACTATGTTTTGTGGTTGCTAGTGATAACTCTAATGAGGATATATAATGAAAAGAAACAAGCTGATCAGGGTAAATTACAAATAAAAATTTTGAGGAGACAAAGTACCAGGAAGTGGAATAGAATGAAATTCTATGTTCAAGGAGATAAATGGGTTAAGAAAGGGAATAAAGGGAGTGATGACCTCAGGGCAAGATCCCACCCAGCTAAGTTTCCAGATTTTGCAAAGCAACTAAAGCAAAGCTTAGAGCCAGGTATTGTGGGGCATACTTTTAATCTCAGCACCCGAAGGCAGAGGCTGATGGATCTCTGAGTTTGAGGCCACCCTGGTCTACAGTGTAAGTTCAAAGACAGCCAAGATTAGGCAGTGAAAGACAGAGAGCTGGTGAAGATGTTCTTGAATGAGGAGGCCATGTTCCAGTCCCAGTAAGCAGCAGAACTTGGCAGTTTCAGCCACATCCTTCTGGGCTTAGAGTTAAGGATAGACAAAAGGAGTTATGGAATAAGCTGCTGAGGCCAGGCTTGTGTCAGGGGTGTCCCTGAATGGAGGACTAGTAGAGAGGCCAATGCATGAAGCTGTGAAGTTCAAGTCTGAATTGCCTTGGAGAACCCAAGATGGTAGAGATGTCAGAGTCATGGGATACCTGCTGAGGAGGGCTGCTAACAGGGAGTGGAACCAGCCCAAGAGAAAGAGGTGTGTTGCAGTCAGCAAAGCTGAACAGCATTGGAGAGCTGAAGAGAATTTCGATGAGGTTTGGAGTTTGCTCAGATAGTTTCTGGTCTTGCTTTGGTCCAATATTTCCTCCCTATGCTCCCTTCCCTACATTTTGGAATGGTATTGTATATCCTTTGCCAGTGCATGTTGGAAGTCTGTGATCTGTTTTTTAATTTTGATTTTGCAGGGGATTATAGTTAAGAAATTGAATGAATCTCAGAGGAGACTTTGAACTTTGGACTTTTAAACATTGTTGAGACTGTGATAAACTATGGGGATTTTTGAAGTTGGACTAAATCTATTTTGTATTATGATATCGTTAAAGATTTATGGGGGCCAGAGAGGGTAAGGTGGTAGTTTGAATGTAACTGCTGTGGTCATGGTGTCTCTTCACAGCAATAGAAACCCAAACTAAGACAGTGTCACATCACTCCCACCTCCTTCCACTGTTTAAAGCAAGCTGCCCACAGTCACACAAAGGTGTGACTACTAAAAAGCATGCTCCTCAGGAGCTGTGGAAACAGGACGCAAGCACAGTAAGATTCTTTTCTTTCTGTTGCTGTGAAATAAGCTTGACTAGAGCATTTTCTTCCCTCCTTCCTTCCTTTCTTCCTTCCTTCCCTCCTTCCTTCCTTCCTTCCTTCCTTCCTTCCTTCCTTCCTTCCTTCCTTCCTTCCTTCCTTCCTTTCAAGTAAGGTGGTGGAAGAGGATTTATTGGTTGTGTAACTGGAAGCACAGGTGTGTATCTGTCTTCAGGAATGGCTGGATCAAGGGACTCATTGCTATCACCAGAACATATCTCAGGCAGATTCTCTTCCTAGTTGGTAAGATGGCTGCTTATACTTTGAGAACCATATCCCAAAGCTAAGTGACCCTGTGATGAGGCCGTCTTGTACTATCTTCTATAGCAAGTGCCAGGCAGACCCTGAGTAGCTCATTTAGGGTCACGTGCCTGCTTTAAACCAGTCCCTGTGAGCAGGAGGTAGAGTTCTCTGATCAGCCAGGTCTAGAACCCTGCTCAGCACTGTGGCACCAGCAAATTGAGCGAGATGAATTCCCTCTTTAAAATAGGAAGAGAGGGAGGAAAACATTGGGGGGGAGAGAAGTGGATAGAGACAGAGAAGAAGGGAGCAAAGAGAAGAAAGGGAGGGAGGGAGGGAGAGACAGAGGGAAGGAAAAGTAGGTTCAGCTGCCAACCAAGGTTAGGACAGCTAGCAGACAGATGGCACTGCCATCCTCATTTCAGATGAGAAGAACCAGTCCCTCAGCAGGTCAGGGAGTGCCTGGTCCACATGAGACGCGCCAGGGTGACAAAGGCTCTGGTCACCCAGATGCCAACCAGGCTCCTCTTCCAAATGTCTGGATTACACAATGGTATTGCAAACAAACAGTGCCACACAGAGTGGTCCAGCGATGACGATGATGGAAACCCTGCTGTGTTTCTGAGCTGACAGGCAGGGCCACATGCTGGGCAACGGTGAGGGATGAGTCAGGGGACTTCCCCAGTAGGCTGGCCAGGCCTGAGAGACGGTCATTCTAGGACAAGGGAGCAACATGTTCAAACGTGCCCTGGGAGCTGACGATTTTGACAGACTGAGGGAAGAGAGTGGCTTCTAAGCTGGGTGCTGATGGTCTCTGGTCCAGGTGGTAGTATAAGGTTCCCTAGAATGGAACTCTGAATCCAGTCTGTGGCATAGGCTGAGGAAACCCAGTGTGCACCCCCCCCCCCCAGGAACTCCTCAGCTAGTCTAAGAAGTGTGACTGTAACCATGGTGGATTTTTGTTCACAAATGTGTTCTTAATCCGTGAACAATGAAAGAATGATTACTATACTTAGTTGGGGGTTATCTTTTTAAGTTTTTAATTAACGTATATTAATTATACATACTGAGTTTCATTTTGACATTCTCATACACTCATATAATATGCTTTGATCATATTCATCCCCCATCTTAGTTTAGTTTCTATTGCTCTGATAAAACACCATGACCCCAAACAACTTGGTCAAGAAATCTCATTCTACAGCTTACAGTCCACACAGGGAGAACAGGGCAGGAACTCAAGGCAGGAGCCTGGAGGCAGGAATTGATGTAGAAGACATGGAAGGACACTGCTAACTGGTTTGCTTCTCATAGTTTGCTTTCTTACACAAACCAGGACCACCTGCCCAGTGGCACCATCCACAGTGGTTTGGTCCACCAACTATTAATCAAGAAAAAGTCTCACAGACTTACCTATCATCCAGTCTAATAGGGGCATTTCCCCAGTTGCTGTTCCCTCTTCTCAGGTGACTCTGACTTGTGTCAAGTTGACAAAACACTGACGAAAACATGCCCCCTGGCCTCTGGACTCCCTCCCACTCCCTTTCCTAAATAGTCCCCCTTCCATTGTTACTGATATGCTGTTGTTATTGTTGTGAGAATTCTTTCTGGGGATGCATAAGCATCATTTGCCCCCTCCTTACAAAGTCCTAACAATAAACCAAGATATAAACTCACTAAAATTCAACCAGTAGGACCCGTGAGTGTGTTGGGCTTTCCTACAGAGCATGAGCAGGGGTTTGCCTACCAGAGCATGAGTGAACCTCAAGCAGCCTCATTGGAAAGTCTTAACCAACATGGATGAAGGCTATACCGAAGCTACACGAATGGAGACTCTTGGTAATCAAGCTCCCTCAGCTTATATTCTTTAGTACTGCCCGAGACCCCATGCAGTTAAGGCAGTGTGGTGGTTTACATGAGAATGGTCTCATAGGCTCGTATGCTTGAATACTTGGTCCCCAGTTGGCGGAACTGTTTGCAAGGATTAAATGTGGCCTTGTTGGAGGAAGTATGTCACTGGGGGCAGGCTTTGAGGTTTCAAAAGACTTTTGCCATTCCCGGTATGTCTCCTTTCTGCTTTCCACTTGTGGATCAAGATGTGATCTTGCAGCTATTCCTGCCATCATGCCTTTGCTCTGCTACCATGGACTCTAACCCTTTGAAACCATAAGCCCAGTTAAATGTTTTCTTTAATAAGTTGCCTCGGTCATGGTGTCTCATCACAGCAATAGAAACCCCGACTGTCTTAGTTAGGGTTTTGTTGCTGTGAGAAGACACCATGTCCCGAGCAACTCATATAAAGGAAAACATTTCATTGGGGCTGGCTTACAGGTCAGAGGTTTTAGCCCATTATCGTCATGGTGGGAAGCATGGTGGCATGGAGGCAGACATGGTGCTAGAGAGGTAGCTGAAAGTTCTACATCTGAATCTACAGCCTGAACTCCTGGAACCCCAAAGCCCATCACCTAGTGACGCACTTCCTCCAACAAGGCCATACCTCCTTATGAGTCTATGGGCCATTTTCATTCAGACCTCCACAGTAACTAAAACAGGAAGACTAGCATACAAATGGTGGGGAGGTACAGACCCTCTCCAACCTCTCCTTCCATGGGGGATGTCAATGTCTGTAAGTCTTGCTGTGATGACCTTTTTGCAAGCAGGCACAGCTGATCTGATAAAAAAAAAATGATGACTGTTGCACTTGGAGAACCACATTCAACAGTGGCCGACTGACATTCCGGCAAGAAGCAGGGAGGGACTAATAAGGCCCCACCCCTCCCTGAGGATCTTTCGGCTATTAATGGTTGCTGGGGGAGGGGAGAAGGAGAGTCATTTTCTTTGCCCATGCTTCTGTAAGTATCCCCTTACCCATGATCCTATGAGTGACCCTAACAGAACTTTGTTGAGTTGTCTGGATATTATGAAGGACGCTTGATAACACACAGTGTGTAGAGACACTGATCCCAAATACAGTGCAAAGGGGCCATTGTGAAACTGAGGTGAGTGAGGGCACAGAGCAGAAATAAAAATGTCAAAACAGTTTTGTTTTCTTACATCCTATCTTAATATTTCTATGTAAATATCAACATGTTCTTTTGCAGTCTGTGGGATCTCACCCCTAAACTCAAAATCTGTGATAACTCAAAACAGTTGTACACTAAGACTTGATGGTTCTCCATATTCTCACAAAAGAAGCTAGAGAGGTGGCTCAGCAGTTAAGAACATATACTGCTTTTCTCAGAGGGCTGGATTTCAGTTCCCAGTACCCACAACAGGCAGTGTAAAACCATCTGTAATTCCAACTCTAGGGGATCCAACACCTTCTTCTGGCTTCCACAGGAAACTGCCTTTTGTGCAAATACCCACGCACAGACACACATGCACACGCAAAATGTAAAATAAATCTGTCCAAAGAACATTCTCACAAAGGGAAGTTATGCTGTTATTAAAGCAATGCTGTGTGTAGCAGATGACTAAAACAATATGTCCTCGTCTTCTGAGATTTGCATACACAAATTCAATCTCCACCAGATTCTGCCTTAAGTTTAACGATTTACTAACATTGTGGTTATTGGGCACTTCATGATAAAGATGCTCTGCTGTTTTGGGTGCTTATCTTAGTCATAACCATCTACTGCATGCTTTACTGTGTATATATGGTTTGATGTCTCCAGGAATGACACTGTCTTTTTCAGATTCTTCTTTGAGAAACCCACATCCATGCTGTCCAATGTGTCTGTCTTTCCTTCTAAATGCTCTCTTTCCCTTAACCCTCATGTTTAAATCTATAACAAAACGTCTTTATTCAGCCCCAATGCTACTTTATAAGCTAGACAGTCCTAAAATTATTTTCTGTATCAAAGCCCCAGATTCTATGCTGCCTAAAGTTGAGGTCCCTAAAAGTCTAGAGGAATTCCTCCAGGATACTGTGGATGACAATGGGGAGCTGTGCTTTCTGCTTGGCCCACAAAACATGATTCCTGGGGGCTCGTCTGGGACCCCTCTGAAGCATGGGGCTGAGTTTCCTTCATTGCTGTTTAGCATTTGTGCTCTATTCTTGCATGATACTCTTGGTTTTTCTGCTTCTGTTTTTCTGGCCAGAGACCCATGTAATGCTAATGAATGCCACTGGCATTAATACCAGGAATCCCTTAGGCCTATCCATGTCCTGTACCCAAGTTAGAAGGAACTCTACTGGCTCAGCCAGGCAGACACTCAAGAGGGTTGATCAACCAGTGTCTTGAACCCTTCATCAAGTTCGCAAGAACATGCAGGATGTGCCTTGTGTGTCTATCTCCAGATTTTGACATTCAATCCTGCTTGTCTCTCCCCTGTTATTTTCCTGGGGGCTTGTTTTTGCCAGTGCTGGACCCCAGGCTTCCCCTGTGTAAGATGAGGTGGTTGACAGCATTGGCTATCCTTGACACTATTGAATTCTTAAATTCTAAATGGTCAAGATGGTAAATTCCATGCTATGAAGGCATGAGTTCAGAATTAAACACTTATGTGTATTGTAAAAAATTGGGCATGACTGTGGAGGCTCCTGTAGTCCCATTGCTGTTGAGGGTGTAGACAGAAGAATTGCTGAGGCATGATGGCTTCCAGACCAGCTCCACATTGAGAGACTTTATCCCAAAGGAACAATGCCAAGTGTAATAGAACAGAACATCTGATGTCCTCCTCTGGACTTCATATGTACCCACACACAAGTTCATAATATACCACACATGCGTATTGTTTTGTTTTGCTTTTCTGTTGCTGAGATCAGATACTATCACCAAAATATGACTTGAGAGGAAAATGTGTTATTCGGCTTACAGGTTAAAGTCCATCACTGAGGAAAGCCAAAGCATGAAGTCAGGGCAGGAATCTGAATCAGGAGCTAAAGCAGAGACCACAGAGGAGTGCTGCTTACTGACTTGCTTCTCCTGACTTGCTCAACTACCTTTCTTACACAGCCACCTGCCCAGGAAAGGCACAGGCCACCACACCAAAAGCCCTCCTACACCAAGTAGCAATCAAGAAAATGCCCCACTGACATGCTCATGGGCCAATCCGATGGAGACAATTCCTCAAGTGAGGTTCCTTCTTTCCAGGTGTGTCAAGTAGACAACTGAGACCTCCCCCTCCACCGCGCGCGCGTGCGCGCGCGCACACACACACACACACACGCACAGAGAGAGAGAGAGAGAGAGAGAGAGAGAGAGAGAGAGAGAGAGAGAGAAAATGATCATGCCTGATCTAGTTTTTTAACTGCCTCAACTTCTGCAGACAAAAATCCCTTTCACAGTAAGATCTGTCCTGGAATGAGGATAAAGTGAACAAATATTTGATGAGAAACAAACTTCTGTGTGACATCCTTCAAGCACATGGACAGTGACTCCTGGGGCTTTCCCAGTGGGTCCCAACATGAAGTCCAGCCCCACTGACCAAAGAGACTCAAAGACATAAGGACCCCATGAGCCTGGCTTCAGATCTCCAGTTCCCCATCTCCGATGTTACGTGCCCTCGTGGATTCTGGAGATTGAATTTATATCCTCCTGGTTGCATGGTAAGCTCTTTACTGACTGAACTGTCTCCCAGCCTCTGTAACAGATGACACACAGCTGTGTGTGCTATACTCTCGGGCGACAGCCTGTTGTTTAGCTGGTGTGTTCATGACTCATGTTGCACCACAGTGGTAACAACTCAGCAGGTGACAGGCTACGGTATAATTCTCACCATACTTTATATGCTAACCTTGAATGCATGGTCCCCCTGCCTCAGCCTCCTGAATGCTTAAAATTGTAGGCATGCGCCACCAGACCCAGATCACTTATGACCCTGTGGGATGACCATCATTTATGAAATCTGTCATTAAGCAAACTGTCATTACAAGGTGCCTGGCTGTCATTATTTTTCCTAGCCAGGGTTTTGTTTTGTTTCGTTTTGTTTTGTTTTGTTTGACATTTGCCTCAGGCCACTTCAATACATCAGATGTCAGTCTACCAGGCCAAATATATCTAGATCAACAGTTCTCACAGGCCTGCTCAGGGCATCAAAGCTTTCATGATGGATTAATCCATAAAGATGGCCCCCAGTGTCTCCCCACTGTATGTGTATGCCAAGCTGGAGTCCCCTCGTCACTCAGCTCCTCTGATGGGCAGAGAAGATGTGTGGCTCACTTTGATCACCAAGAATGATGAAAGTGGACTGTGTCTGCCCGAAACCCAGAGTTCGGCACATGGTGCAAGCCCAGAGCTCAGCACATGGTACAGTTCCCACATGTCCTCTACCAGCCGCCAAGTACAGAAGTGGAGATAGAACACTAAGTGATGAGAGTCCATGGGCCCAGCGAGCTACCCCCTGTTCCAACCACCACAGCTGGACATGGCCCCCATGAGTAACAACCCCCCTTGTGACATCATGTGGAAGAGAACTATCCACCCTAACCCAGTGCATCCACAGAACTGCGAGTCAAGTTTGGTATTTAAGCCACAAATGACCGCAGTAGGAAACTGGAAGAGAAACTGGTTTCAAACTTGGAAACTGGGCCATTGACTTCCACAGGCAGGTGGAGTTAGGTGGGCTAGGTGCAAATTACCACCTCAGGCTGGGGAGTCAGGAACCAGTGGGCAGCAGAGGCTGCAGAAAGGGCTTCCCTTTGTGTAGACACTGTACTGTAGAGGCTGAACTTTGATTTTCCTCTTTTTCTCAGAGGGTCTCATGCAGCCCAAACTGGTCTTGAACTTACTATGTAGCAGGAGAGTGACCTTGAACGTCCGGTCCTCCCCACCCCTGGAGTGCTGGGATTACAGACAGGCACAACACCCAGTTTTATGCAATGACAGAGATGGAACCCAGGGCTTCATACAGCAGAACAGTGGAGGTAGTAGCCATTCAACTTCAAACAGAATTGAAGCAGTACAGGACTCCTGACGGTTCTTTCAGAGAGTAGGAGCCAGTCAAGGTAAGAGATCATTTCCAGACCAAGATAAAATCCTAGACTTGATCCCTAGCATTGCAAAACAAACACACAAATAAGTGGAACAGATTCATTATCATGAAAATTGGTAAATAAATAGAACAAGCTTTATCCAGCCATTTCTGTACCTGCGCAGGTGGGTGCCTGCGATCCCAGCAGAGTCACAGCCTTCACACTGTGGGCTCAGGGTGAAGTCTTACACACAGACACCAGAAGTGCTCACAAATCCTCCCAGCTAGAATAAAAAGGGCTTTTAAATCTTGAGAGTTTTCTTAGTTAGTCCTCTGTGATCCTTACAGCTAACTTGACAGGAACTCGAGTTTCCTAGGAGACAGAGGAGGCACCTTCTGGATGTGTCCAGAGGTATTTCCAAAGATGAGTAACTGAGCAGGAAGATCCACTCTGAAGACAGGAAGTACCCTCCCATGGGCTGGGTGGAGAGACCAACCCTGGGTATAGGTGGCACCCTCCCATTGGCTTGGGGAAGGTTGGAGGAAATAAAAGAGGAACAAGGAGGAAGATAGGCAGGCTCCAGGACCCCCTTCTCCTCTACTTCCTGGTCATCTTAGGGTTTCTATTGCTGTGAAGAAACACCATGACCATGGCAACTCTTATAAAGGAAAACATTTAATTGGGGTGGCTTGCTTACAGTTTCAGATCATTATAATCATGGTGGGGAGCATGGCGGTATGAATGTAGACATGGTGCTGGAGAAGTAGCTGAGAGTCCTACATCTTGCAGGCAACAAGAAGTAGACTGAGACTTTGGGTGTGGCTTCGACACATATATGAGCCCTTAAAGCCCATCTCCACAGTGACACAGTTCCTCCTACAAGGCCACACCTACTCCAACAAAGCCACAACTCCTAATAGTGCCACTCCTTGAGATTATGGAGGTCAATTACATTTAAATTACCATAGTTGTATACATACACACACGAGTGTGTGTGTGTGTGGAATAGAAGGATGGATGGATGGATAGATAGATCATTAAAATATGTAATAATATTTTTTGGAAAAGAGATCTTTGGGATACCCAACTTTCTACACTTAGGAAAAATGTGGAGAAAACTACTGGGCTGCCTATGTAGACATTTGTCATGGTAAAGGACAGACGACTCAGAAGTTAGAGATAGGAGACCAGCTGGCAGAGTCCAGAGGGAAGGTTAGCAGTTTACAGAACTGCTTCATGATGTAGTGTTTTTTGCCCTGTGCCTCCATCTAGAGCTCCACACTTGTGAGGGATCCATGTCAACTGTGGACTTCTCTTCCTCTTAGTTTTGAATGGGGGCGCCTCTTGTGTTTATCCATCACTGCATCACCATGTTTTGTATGTTTTGAGGTTTTACTGTTAAAATCTTGTCTTTTTAACTCATGAAGTTTTTGAATCAAAAGGAACTATGTCTGTTGAGCCTCGGATGCTGAGATCCAAGCCTCCTTCCTGATGTCTCCATGAGATGAGAATTCAGGAGCCTTGGGATGTAAGGAGGTATCTTTTTAGTAAAAATTCTTTTATTTTGTTCTCTGGCAATTCCATCCATGCAAACAATGTATTTTGACTGCAGTACCCTAAACTCTCCCTCCCTCCCACTCCCCCAATTGCCCTCATCCTCCTCTCCAACCCATGTCCCCGCCCCCTCTCTCATTATTTATTTTCCTAAGCCACTGAGTCCAGTTAGTACTTCTTGCTGGCATGTCGGCTGATCTTGTTGGTTTGATCTTGTGCAGATAACCATAGATGTTGTGAGTTCATGAGTGTAATGGGCACGTCATGTCCAGAAGACAGCATTTCATAGCCCTTTTGCCTGTTCTCTGTTTCTTACTGTCTTCCCATCACATCTTCCTTGATGCTCCTTGAGCCTTGGTGGTTGGGGGGTGAGGTATATGTCCTATTTAGGACTGAGTACCCACAGTCACTTATGAGGGAAGATATCTTATGTGTGGGAAATATCTGAGTATTTGTGCTGAAAGTACAGATTATCATGGATTAATGAAAGTCACAAATTCTTTGTATCTTTTCTCATCAAGAAATGGAGTTCACACTCCCCTTTTTGGAGTAGTGGCTGGTCTTGTGACATCCCTCTACCAACACATTGCTGTAGAAAGCCAATCACTGTGAATAGAAATCTCAGCATCTTTCTAGCAAGTCAGGCCAATTGGGTAGAGAGATCCTGGAGAGTGACCGATGACATGGGTGACAGGGAAGGCCAGCCATTTCAGCAACACTCCTAAGGCACTGTTTTGGATCCCATAGGCCTTGGGGAACCAACTCAACTAGCACCACATGGAACAGTGATGAACTCTTCCCACTACATCTTGTATAATTAACGAGTCATGAGGAAAAGTAGTGGTTTCCACAAAGCTAGTCCCAGGACAGCCAAGGCTACACAAAGAAACTTTGTCTTGAAACAAACAAACAAGAAATAAATGTTGGGATTAACAGTTGCTCTGCAAAAAAGTTTATATGAAAATTGGTACCAGGAGTGGGGTTTGACTTTACTGATGACAAGTATCTGCTGTATTTCAAATTACTATGTCATATAGTCTCTCTCTCTCTCTCTCTCTCTCTCTCTCTCTCTCTCTCTCTCTCTCTCTCCCTCTCCTCAATATAGTTATGCTTTTGTTGGGTTGTTTATTTGGGATAGATGATGGCACAAATAAATTATTCTTTTACATCTCAAGTCACCAGATCAGATCAAGAAGACATCCTTGAGGCTCCTCATCTGAATCTAAACCTAGACTACAAGGCACTGGTCTTTGTGCTGCTGTAGTGATTGGACGATACTTGGAATGCCTTGGGAAGGCATGGTATCTTTCAGCTGTTGGAGATCTATGGATATTTATGGTCACAGGGAAGACTGTGGCTGATCTAAAGATAGCTGCCACTGCTGTGGGATGTCTTTCTGTATGCTGTGAATATGTGTTGCTCTGATTGGTTGATAAATAAAGCTGTTTGGCCTATGGCAAGGAAGCTTAGAGGCAGGCCTGAAATCCAGGAGAGAGACAGGAGGAAGAAAGGCAGAGGCAGAGGAGGTGCCATCCTACTGTCCCAGGAACAGCATGTAATGGCACACAGGTAAAGCCATGGAACATGTGGTGACATACAGATTAATAGAAATGGGCTGAGTTTAGGTATAAGAGCTAGCTGGCAAGAAGCTTGAGCCATAGGCAATGACCATGCAATTTGTAATTGATATAAGCCTCTGTGTGTTTACTTGGGTCTGAGTGGCTGCAGGACTGGGTGGGACACAGGAAAACTTCTAGCTACACTGCCATCAATTCCTAACTGTGCATGCCACTTCTCTCATCAAACAGGAGAATAAATTTCTCCATACTCTTGACTCTGGGATGTCCTTGTGTCTTTTTGATGGACAGAACTCACAGTATCATGTGAATTTTCAGAGCCTAGGCTTCCTGATGTTTTGAAGTTTCCAACTTTGCTTTCTTTGGATATGGTCACAGTATAAGCAGATTGGAGCCAAATCCCTCAGTGATAAAGACCCTTATGAATGAAGCTTGACCAGCTTCCAGACCTCTAGGCTATCCCACATAATGTCCCAGGTTTGTAGGTGAGGCTACCTTGGGATTCCCATGTATCTTAGCCTGTTTTCTGTTGTGATAACAAAATACCTGAGGATGGTAACTTACAGAAAAAAAAATATTTCTTTGGCTCATGGTTCTGGAGGCTGGTGAGTCCAAGATTGTGGTGCTAGAATCTCTTTGGCTTCTGGCAAGTTTTTATGTCGTGTAGAGAGGATCACATGCTTTCTTGGGATTCCTTTCTTCTTCTTCTTCTTCTTCTTCTTCTTCTTCTTCTTCTTCTTCTTCTTCTTCTTCTTCTTCTCTTCCTTCTCCTTCTTCTTCTCCTCCTCCTCCTCCTCCTTTTTCTTCTCCTAAGATTTCTTTATTTACTGTGCACTGGTGTTTTGCCTGTATATACTCTGTGTGAGGGTGTCAGATCCTTTAGAACTGGAGTTACAACCAGCTGTGAGCTGCCAGGTAGGTGCTGGGAATTGAACCCGGGTCCTCTGGAAGAGCAGCCAGTGCTCTTAATGGCTGAGCCATCTCTCCAACCCCCAGGATTCCCTTCTTATAAAGCCACTAATGCTATTACAGAGGCCCCGACCCCATGATCTAATACAACCCTAGTCACCTTCCAAAGGCTTTACCTCTAACTGCCATGGCAAATGAACTAGGTGATTAAGCTTTCAACATAAAAACTTTGTATGGGTGCATTTGCACCATAGGGCAATGTCAGCCAAAATGCCGACTAAGTGGTCCTTGGTGACACTGCATAGAACAGAAGAACTGCCCAACTACACAACCCAAGACCCGTTAGAAATAATACATCACAGGGCTGGTGAAACAGCTTAGAGAGTAAATGTATTTGCTACACAAGGCTAGCAGTCTGCCTTTCACCTCAGAACCCATGTAAAAACATCCGGGAGTGTTGGATGGCCTAGAAGTTCTTGAGCCAGTTATCCTGGAGTGTGCAGCATAGAAGAAACATAACAGAGAGCCTCCTTCACAAGATGGAAGGAGACTTGACTCTTAGATGTGCATGTGTGCATCATGGTCAGTACACATGTGTGCACATACACACACACATGAAGGAGGAGGAAGAGGATAGTCATTCACCTAGGAAAGAATTTTTTCCCCTGTGCATAGCTAAGATATATCCCAACAATTTCTCTTTGGGGTTGGGGTTGTGCCTGGCCCTTTAAAAACCTCCTCTATGTAACTATCTTCAACTTTCAAGTTCTCAGTGACCATGAAGCCTGATGCGTGCACTATCAGACTCTCTCAGAAACTGATGCATCTGGACTCTCACCTGGGAACACAGGAGCACTTGGCAGTTCCTGTCTTACACCTTCAGCTCACATTCAGATGGAAATAGCTCCTTGTCAGAGTGTCGGTGCTGATGGACCCAGCCTCAAGGCCAAATAAACATGTAATGCAGCATGGGAAAATAAAAGGTAAGGAAGCTTCCCCAACAGCAGGATTCTCTCCAAGGGAAGAGGATAGCTGGAATACTCAGTTTTACTAATCTCCTAGATCTCTTTCTGCTGAGGCATCTTCTGTGACTCACCCTGGCACCTGCTGTTACCAGACATCTCAACAAGTGGCCCTGGAGGAGGGCACCATGGAGCGGTGGAGCGAAGTGGGCGGAGTTCTTCGGGGCCTGTCAAGCAGGCTAGGCTGGCCAGCGAGCCCCCGGAGAACCTGCCTGTCTCTGCCTCCCCGTACAGGGATTGCAAGTGCATGTGGACACAACTGGCTTGTTTTTTCCCTTTATGTGTGTAGTGCATGTCTGTGAGTTTGCGTGTGTGTAGCTACATGAGTGTGCACATCTGTGTGGAGAGGTTTTCCTCAGCCACTCTCCACTGTGTTCAATGAGGCAAGGTCTCTCAGCTGAGCCAGGATCAGCTAGCCTGGCTAGCCAGCTTGCTCCAGAGATCCCTGCCTCTTCCTTCTGAGTGCTCAGGGGTCACAGGCATGTACTATCTTACACATATAGTTTACTTTGTATTTTATTGATTCATAATAAATGTGTAACTTCCTGGAGCATGGGTGATGCTTTAGTGTGTGTTGATCATCTGTAGCTGTCAGTAAGGGCATGCAATATTTCCCTCTGTGGTGTCTGAATCACAGTCACCAGCCCGTGGCAGGACCATATGTTTAAATACTTGGTCCCCGGTTGGTGGAACTATTTGGGAAGGATTAGTTGGTGATGTGTCCCTGGGGGTGGGCTCTAACATTTCAAAAGCCACTTGCCACTCCCAATGGCTCTCTGCCTCATGTTTGCAGTTCATGACGTGAGCTCTCAGCTGTTCCTTCCACCATGCCTTCACCCCGCCATCATGAATTCTAACCCTCTGGAACCATAAACCCAATGACACATTTTCTTCTAGAAGTTGCCCTGGGCATGGATGGCATTTTATCGCAGCAATAGAAAAGCAAGTAATACATCTTCCTACACTCATCTCTTTGAGATGAAAATTAAAAGCCCTCTCCTCTAACTGATTTGAAAGCCACATCACAGTGGTGTTAGCCACACCCCAGAGGACTTTCCTTTGTCACCTTGTACCTAGTGACCACTCCCAGCCTGCTAGCCCACCCAGCTCCCAGTAACCACTCTCCTTGCTCCTCTCCACAGGCTGCCCCCCACTGTGTGTCTGGGCCACATGTGTCCTCATCCATCCACAGGCTCAGGTTGGTGCTGTATCCTGGCACTCATGGTTAATGCAGCCATGGGTGTGAGAATGCAAATATCCCTTCAACACACGGATTACTTCCTTTGCTATATACTCACTAGTGGGTGGTCTCCTCATATGGCAGTTCCAGTTCTAAATTTTTGGGAGGCCTCAGTACTGTCTTCCATGATGGCCATAGTTCCCAACAGTGCTCAAGGGGTCCGCTTCTTCCCTTCATCTTTTTCTTCTCTTTCCTCCCTAGGTTTCTCTGGCTATCTGGTCAAAAAGCCTAGTTCAGCCTACAGTGTGAGAGACTCAAAGTTCTCAGATGGGAATTGGGGGAGGGGGTTAGCTTTCAAAGGACAAGAGGAAAGGGTACCGCTGAACCCTGCGATGCTCACCTTCTCTGTTACCATCAAAGCATCCGCCCGCCTGCCACGGTGCTCCTCTCCTGTACCAGATCTACCGTTTGCAAGTGTTACTCCCCAGCAGGATTTTGAGGGTGTGTGTGATCAGAAAGAATATCTTATGCCAGAGGACATCTGTGCACTTAGCCTGATGTCTACTCCCCAGCAGCCAGGCTCCTCTGCCCGGGGATGTTCGTACCCCTCCCCTCGCCCCATCCATGCTTCCTTCCCTCTTTGATGTGCTCAGAAGCCCCACAGCTCAGCTTCCCACTCTGTCTGCTGCCGGCTCTGCTCTGCTGTCCTCTCTTCCTAAGAATGAACACGATGAAGTTGCTGAGCAAGCAGCATGGGGATGCTCCGCTCTCTCTGGAAGTGCGTTTTCATTTAAAAGAAGATTTCTGCAGCTCTGTGAGCAGCAGCAGCAGCAGCAGCAGCAGCAGCAGCAGCAGCAGTCTCGACTTTTCCACTGGACCACGGATTTACTGGTACGTATCACCACCACAACTGTCCCCACCCCACCTCCCACCCCCGAGCTTTAGCTATTTACATTTTCATCCTTTGTCATTCACATCCTTTATACCTCTAATTTCTTGGACCAGAGGAGGAGGGAGTGTTTGGGGGTAGCACTTATTACTCTGCATGTACTGCCTAACTGGCCAGGACAGAGCCTGGGCTATGCATTTGGTTCAGTTCTAGGGGAGTGAGCAGTTCCACTCTGGAGCCTTATGTGGAGGGCCAGATCTGGTATGTGGCATCTTCATGGGCTGGTCTTTAGAAGCCAGACCAGGTTACTGTGGCCTAGCACTGGGACACTGGGTCACAGGTGTGTGCTCAAAGAGCTTACTGAGACTGTGTGTCTAGATTCTAGATGTGACAGAGGGGCTCCCTCCCTTCAGATGAAAGGGACAAATGTTGGAACTTGCTGCAAGGTGACACTAGGCCCAGAGCAGGCAGGGCCCTTAGCATCCCTCTAAAGAATAGCAGCAGCGGCAACACGCATGTGGCGCTGCTGCTGAGACAATTGCCAGGAGCTGGGTCCAGAACCTGTAACAGCCTCATCGTCCCTCTCGTCCCTCAAGTCCATGGCTGACTTTTCTGTATCCAGTTGCTGCTGAGGTCAGTACACAGGGAAGTCGCTTACCATGGAAGTGAGATGGTTCATCTCTCGGGTCTCAACCCTCCTCTCATTTCCCACTGTGTGTGGAAGAGAATCCTAACTCCTTAGGACACCAGTTGGCTCCCACCATAGGGTAGCTGTAGGAGGTCCCACCGGCCTGGGACACACTATGTGTGGTCACTCTGTGTTCCTCACTCAGATCCTACAACCCCACTACTTTCTGCATCTGGAACCTTCTTCTGGACACCCATGGCTCCTGCTGCATACAAGTCATTTCATCAGAGAGGCATCTCCAGCCACATCAGTGGAACATGGCTCCCACCATCCCTTCCTTTCTCTTTCCCTGTTTAAGGCTCTCCTGCTATCAAGTATGGGGTTCCCACTCACTTGGGCATCACTGACACGAAATCACAAGTGTTCTTGCACCCCCAGGAAGCTGCCTGGAAAATAGGGTCATCCATAAAGAGTTATTGGAGGTGAGCTGCAAGATGGCTCAGCAGTTAAGAGCACTTGCTGCTCTTTCAGAAACAAAAGACCTGGGTTCAACTCCCAGTACCCATGTCAGGTGGCTTATAACCAACTTCAATTTGAGGGGATCCAACACCTTCTTCCGGTCTCCTTGGGCACCAGGCACACACCTGGTACACAGGCAGACATGTAAGCACTCATACACGCAAAAAAATTTTTTTTAAATCTTTAAAAAAATAAGTTAAAAAAAGTTTTGGATAAATGGATAAGCCTTTGCAATAAAGGGAGTCTCTCAATAGAAATTGTGACCTGTATGAAAGATGGTAAGGGCCAGAGGGCAGGGAGGGCCAGACTGAAAGAGTGTCTTCTGGACGTGACAGGACCACTGCACTCATGAGCTCACGGTAGCTGTGTTTGCCCACACAAGAGCAAGCCAGTCAGCACTCCAGCATGGAGGGGGTGAGAGATCCTGAGTCCCTACCTCTAGTTGAGTTAATGACAGCTTCCTGTGTGTGTGTGTGTGGCGGGGGGGTCAGTTTTCTTTAAGAGTGTGACCTCTCAGGTTAGCTACACTCCAGTGGATGGCCACATCCCCATGAGTTTATGGGCAGCACAAACACCACTCAGTGGGTCATTTCAAAAAGAGAGAAAAAACGTGAAGTTGGGAGGGAGTGGGAGGTGGAGGTGTGGATCTGGGAGCAGCGGTCAGCACTATGGAGAGCGATGAATGTGATCAAAATTCATTGTATGAAAGAATTGGTAAAAATATTGTATTTAAAAAAGAAAAAAATAGCCGTGCTCTGGTAGCTAGTGGGACACCGTACTTTGGAGGGAAGAGAGAGGCCCCCTTAGGCGCTTTGACCTCCAGGCCTCAGGACAGGCAGGGGGGGTGGCTGCCCCCGCCACAGCTCACAGAGCCGCATCTGATACACCGTGTCCACCACCGTGGAGTTTAATTTAGCCAATGTCTTGGCTGCAAGAGACAGCTGGTAAATTTAGTCGGGGGATTAAGGAACGTATAAGATGCATAACTCCTTAAAAGGACCTGGGTGTCCAGGGAGGACCAAAGCCGGAGCTCCCCGGAGTTGGCCGTGAAAGGAGAGCCACTATCCCTCTTGGTTGAGTCGGCAGGCCAAGGCGCAGGTTTGCTGAGTCTTCCGAGGGGCAGCATGGGGGTGGCGCGGGGCCGCAGGGCACAGCCAGTGGCTGAGCGAGCACCCGCCTCTAACCTGCTGACAAGGAGCCTCCTCAGTCACCAGGCTGCCTAGAAACAAGAAATAAAATAGGTGGACCAGCCACTGTGGGACCATGAGGAAGTTCTGCAGGGGGACGGGGGAGGTAAGGATGACACTCACAAGCAATCAAGAGAATAAAAGGCCTTCACCACGTGCCATGGAGACATAACCAGCACACAGCTTTACACTGAGCTCCTAGAGGTGGAGATGGGAGAGCCAGCAGGAAAGGGTCCCGGGCCACAGACAGGAAGGTGGCAGGGGAGAGGGGCAGGCAGGGCATGCTCCAGACTCTGCTCAGCCTCACCTTTCTCCAAAGAAGCACAAAACCGAAGTCGGGACCTGAACTTATCAGATTTAAAAAAAAAAATTTTTTAAGTGATGACCAAAAGTGATTGCAAGGAGGGGCGGCCAAGAAAGTTCACTTAAGGAGCAAAGTTTGGTCACTTGTATCTAATTAAAATGCACACACCCTTCGACATAACGACGACTCATCTGTGCTTACCCTAAGAGTGTTCTTCCTTTCTTTTTCTTATTTTGAGATAGGATCTTACTATGTGGCTCATGCTGGCCTTGAACTCATGATCCTCCCGAGTGCCGGGATGGCAAATGTATGCCTCCACACCCAACCCTGAGAATACTGGGGTAATAGAACAAATAAGCCGAACACTTCCAGTGTCCACCAGTGAAAGACTAGACCACGCCAACAACGTCCCTTGTCAGTAGGAAAAACCCAGACATGGTTCAACCGTCCTGAAATCCCTGCGCTCCGAAGGCTGAGGCCAGCCTGGGATACCTCGGGGCCAGCCTGGGATACCTCGGGAGACACAAATTCATCACAGATGGACAAAGCGACCAAGCCGTATTACAAGATAACTCAAGGCTTTTCTATTTCATTTCAACTCATTATTTTGGTCAATTGCCTTGAAGTTCGAATTATACCCCCATACGTTTTCTTTTTCATGGTTTTTAGTTTTTTTTGTTTTATGTGGTTTTGTTTGTTTGTTCTGTTTTTTGTTTGTTTGTTTGTTTGTTTGTTTGTTTCGAGATAGCACTTCACCAAGACAGGGGACTTACCTGTCTCTTCTCCCTGCCCAATACAGCCACACCTGGCTTTCACATGGGTGCTGGGGTCCTGAATCCAGGTCCTCGGGGCTACGCAGCAAGCATTTTACCCGCTCAGCCGTCTCCCATCTCTCACTACCCTCTTCCAGTTTTTTAACACGGAAAGAAGATCACAGGACCTTAGCATTTCACAAATGCTGCAAGCCCTGCTTCTCTAGAGGCCAGACTCCCCAGTGCCGCTTAGAAAACCTTCCCGAACCTGCTCAAAGTGACTGGTACCCTCTCCTCTCCTGTTTCTCCTCTCCTGTTTCATTTTCAATGCTGTACAACATCTCCTAGGCCCTGACTTTGAGCTGCACCTACTGCTTGTCTGACCCACCACCAACCCAGGGCCTGTCTCAGTGTGTGGCACACACCAGAATCTGTAGAGCTTTTTCGGGTGTGCATCAGTGAGGCCGTGTACAGAAGCGAATGCTCTGAGCCACACTGGAGCCCATGCCTGCTAATGTCACGACTCTTTCCATGAGTCACATTCAAAATCCTTAAACACAACTGTGTGGTCAGCAGGCGGTGTCCAGAGGCCTGCTGACGGGCCAGATGTTAACACTTGCAGAGCTGGAGAGGGCCCTTGGGGTCTGGGAGGAGGCTGTGTCAGTATGTTACCCAGAAGTGTTTTTAACCCACCAGTACAGCTTTGCCTTCCTCCCAGGAAGCCCCTTCTCATCCCAGGCCTCAGCCTCCTCCCTCTCCAAGTTCCCAAGCCCCACCCTGCCTGTGCAGGTTATCCATCTCTAGCCTATTGCTTTGGGGAGGCTTTTATTTTGAAACTTTTGCAGGGTTCAGAAAATGTGTGACCTGTTTTTTGTTTTTGTTTTTGTTTTTTTTCCCAGAGTTTGTCCCCAGGGCTTGGAAAGCTTCCCTCCCCACATGGTACTGTGAACACCCATCTGGCCCCACACTTTTGCCTAAAGATCTTCTGCTCCCGTGACCCTAACCCTCAGAATGGGGACACCGAGCTTGGAACCTAAACAGAGGTCAAGGCAAGGACTGGGGGCAGGAAGTGGGGTGCAGGTCCGGAATCATGGAGAGACTGAGGCAGGAGGATTGTAACCCAGGGCCTGCTTGCGTTAAACAGACAGAGACCTTATCTTAAAAAAACAAAAAAATCAAAAAGAAGGCCCTGGCTGTAATTCTGTGGCAGAAAGCTCATCCGGCATGTGAAGGGTCCCAGATGAATCTCTAGTATGGTAATCAATACACAAACAGGCAAAACCCCAAGTCCCCAAATAACAGCACGAAAGGGCAGCAGAGGGGCTTATATACAGTGACTCCACCAGACACCTCCAAATCAGCTTGCAAAGTGGGCCTGCCTTTAAGACAGCAGTCTAGTGACATTGAAAATACTTCAGTGTGCACCCGTGGTCACAGGCACTCGGGACACTGAGGCAGGAGGACTGTTTGAGCCCAGCAGCTCAAGGCTAGCTGGAGCAACATAGAAGACTCTTCAGTGAAGACGCCGACTCCAGGGCTGTTGATCCAGAAGCCCCGGGCCGTGTGGGACTTTGAACAGCGAACATTATCTCTCTGAGACTGAGCCTCGTCTGCCTCGTCTGCCTCTCTGCCAGTTGTCAAGGGAAAAGGCTCTGTGTGTCTGTTTCTCCATATTCCTCGGGGTGTCCATCTCTGAAAGTGTGGTACAGTCTGAAATGTGACAGGGGGTGGGTAAGCGGGTCTTCCAGAGTGCTGCATCACTCTGGCAGTCCTGGCAAGTCTCTATCTACTTGTGAATAGTCTACTCCATCTATTCTGCCCGCAGTAGTACTGAGTGAGTGACGTCAAAGCTCCCCGCCCCCCCACCCCATGATCTGGTGCTTGCACCTAGCTCCTCCCCCAGATGAGACTCTAGGGACCAGGCCAGGAGTCCCCAGGAAGCAGAGGGCGCTCAGAAATGAGAAGAAGGGAACCTGAGTCCCTGAATGGTCCTTGTCACCTCTATGACTGTCCTAGTTACTGTTCTATTGCTGTGAAGAGACACCATGACTAAGGAAACTTATAAGAAAGCGTTGAATTGGGGGTTCACGGTTCCGGGGGGTAGTAGACTCCATGACCACTGTGATGGATTGAACGAGAATGGCCCCCACTTGAATGCTTGGTCCCGAGTTTGTGGAATTGTTTTGGGAAGGATTAGGGGGTGTGGCCTTGTTGGAGGGGGTGTGTGTCACTGCAGGGGGTGGGGGAGGGGGTTGGACTCTAAAATTTCAAAATCCCACTGGGCACCCAGTCTTGCTCTCCGCTTCCAAGTTGGGGATAAGATGTAGGCTTTCGGCTACTACCTCAGTGCCTGCCTGCCTGCCTGCCCACCTGCCTGCCCGCCCACCCACCCACCCACCCGCCTGCTTTTCCCACCGTGATGGTCACAGACACACCCTCTGAAACCAAAAGCGAGCCCCTAATTAAATGCTGTCTTTCATAAGTTGCCTTGGTCATGGTGTCTCTTCACAGCTATAGAAA
>NC_081436.1:24635436-24695164 GCF_949786415.1 Peromyscus eremicus | reverse complement strand
GGAGAAGAGCTCAGGCGCAGCTTGGAACAAGTTCAAATTATGCTATCAGCGACGGATAAGACATCCCTGCTTCCTCCACTTCCCTCCTCAAATATTTATGGAGCCCTCAGTTATTTGAGGGTCTAGCCGAGTGTCCTTTATAGACAAGGAAAGCAGAGAACAGGAGGCAGGATTAGAGCTGAGAGGAAATAGCTTTACCACCAGCCTGGGACTCTGACCTTTGAGATGCTTGCTCCCTGCCTCTGCAGAGCAGGGACCTGATGACTGAGCCAGTGAGACCTGGTGCCTGGGAGTCATCTCCTGACAAGACAACCTAGAGCCAGGTTCAAATTAGGGATCCGTGGGCTCCTGGGAGGTCAGTGCCAGAAGGTGAGAGCATCCAGGGCCTGGCTTCTTCAGCCCTTGTCTTTCCCAGACTCTCTCTCTCTGAAACGGCAAGGCTACCTGCCACTCCCCTGTGCAAGGGATTGCACTGGAAATGGGACCAGAGAAGCTAGATGCTAAACCTGGGTTTCCTAGCTTCTCCCTCCTTGTGCACGTATGAAAGAACGCATGTGGCATGCATGTATATTTTTATAGCTCCATTGCATGGATGTATATGCCCGTGTATGAGTGCATGTGTGTATGCGTGAGTAAGCACATGTGAATGTATGTATGTATTTGCCCCGGTGCGTTGTACACAGGGTGGATTTGTGTACCTCAACAGTGTTCTGAGATGCTTGGCGGCAATGTGCTGGATTTGTTTCTATCTACTGTTACCTGCTTTAGAATAAATGCCAACTGAGCGAGTGAGTGAGTGAGCGAGCGAATGGGTGGGTGAATGGATGGATGGATGGATGGATGGATGGATGGATGGATGGATGGATAGATGGGGGACATTATGGCACAGTAACAGTGTGAGTTTTGGAGTCAGCCACAGTGGAGCTCCACACATCACTCTCCCACTCACCAAGTCGCTCTAGCCTCCTAATATCATAGCAGCTCAGTTTTCTCATTTCCAGAACAGGTGTGAGAACATTACCCACCCTATGCACACCAGAGTGAGGATGGAGTAATAATCAAAGCCACTCCACTCCAAGCTGGCCCATGGCTCTGTCCTAAGGGCTACCCCACGGCTCCTCCCCACCGTTCATAAACTGTGTGCCAACACAAACCCTTCTCAGCACACCCTGGCTGCTTTCATACTTGTGGTGGGTGGAGAAGGACGGCAGTATCCTTGGTCCAGGAGCTCAGACTTAACTAATGAGTCTATCTGGATCAGATGCTTATGTCCTCCTCTAGGTGGTGCTGCAGAGAGGAAGCCTGATGACTGAGTCATAGCGCCCCCTGGTGTTCACTCCCATCAAAATTTAATAAGCGGAGAGCTGTTCTCACAGGTGAGAGTGGATGATGGATATGGAGTGGGAAATTTAATTTCAATGTGATAAATTGGATCATAGAGAGAAGTGAGACAAATTGGGAGATAGACGTGCTGAGGAGAGAGAGAAAGGAAGGGTCATGTCATACTAAGGAAATTATCATGGATGATGTTAACATCTGTAATTCCCTCACCACCTATTAGGCATCTGATGTTGGACTGAGCATTTATTTCCTCGGTCAACACAAGTGTCATGAGGTGTGTTTAGAGCCATGCACACATGAGGTGCTCATTACCTTGTGACTAGATGGCTTCTATATTTCCTTTTAATTTTTTATTGCATTTTTAACTATTGTGTGGGTGTGTATGTACCAACCACGTGCACGTGGAGGTCAGAGGACAACATTCAGGAGTCAGTTCTCTCCTTCCATAGTGTGGGTCCTGGGGAATCAAAGTCTGGTGGGCAGGCTTGATAGCAAACGCCTTCTCATCGGCCCAGATGGCTAACATACTTCTATGAGACAAATATGAGCTCAATTTAGAAAACTGGATACACAAACTCGTGGCCAAGAAGGTGGCAGAGCTGGGGCATGAGATGCATGTGAGCTCACGCCGGCTCTGCTTCCGGAGAGGGTGGGGCCCTAACTTCAGGGAGTTTGCCTTCTTGATGGCCTCCCCGCAGCCTCTGGGTGCTCAGCTCGGCCTGGGATCTGCCAGGGATGGCTATTTATGGCTCAGGGAGGCGTCCAGTGAAGCTCCCCTCATAAATTATGAAGGGAGACACATGTGGGTCAGGATGGGGGGACTCAGTGCATGAGGGAAACCCAGGGAAACTCACTCTCTCTAATCAGGGATTTTCCTTCTGTTCCCAAGAGAGCAGCTGATGTAGACAGCAGAGCTGCCAGCCTCACAAGGGGTTCCGAGGTCCCCTCAGGTCCTGCTGTTGGGGCTCCTAGCCCTGACTGCTGGCAGGTTCCTGCCTCATCCCCCTAAATGGGGCTGACTGCTGTTTTGTGTTCCCTGTGCTCACACAAGCAGGGCTTGAACGGTGTTGGGCATTTTGTGACCTGCACATCCCCTCTCTATTCAGACTCTGGGGACCCTAGCTCTTTTCTGGGCATGCTTGGTCTCCTTCTGGGGGGTATCAGAAAATTCGGGTCATGTGGAGATGCTCCTTTCTGAGTGGGCCTTGGCAACTACTTTTGAGTCTGTGGTGTGTTTTTTAACGCTTCAGTTTCTTGGTCATTGTTAGTCTTTCGTTTAATTCTGCACACCCCTGCCTTCCTCCGGCAGTTCATTCCGCCTCCTGACTTGCTCATCCCAAGTCTCTAATCTGGTCAATAAATTGTTAGTTTGGGGGATTCTGGAAGGCATCTGGCAGGAAGTAAGGGGTTGAGAACTTTCTTCCATGAATGAAACACGACAGTCTTCATGGGGCCTTTGAGCTCTGAATTAGATGGATTTTTGGCTGTTTGGGACAAGGGTTTGCTACGTAGCACAGGCTAGCCTCCACCCTAAGAGTCCATGTCACTTTTGCTTGTTTATTTACCATTAGGCTGTTGGGGGGGGGCATCCGAAGTCAGGCTAGAGTTGGATTGCACCAGGGGTTTCTTTGTATGTGCGCAGAGCAGTGGAGGCTTACTTAAGGGATGGATGAGGAGCCCGGAGGAGTCTCCTCTCCCTGGGACAGGTGGCAGCTTGAAATGAAGAGCGGGGCAGGGAGGAGTACAGGAAGCATGGCAGCTCAGGACTGGAGCCCACTGCTGACAGGGTGTCTGGCTTCCAATTACACTGCCTCAGAGCTGCGCACAAAATTAGCAGCAACATTCTCTGTAAAAGGAGCCAGAGAAATAGCTGCATTCAGCAGAACCCCAGGCAGGGGCAGAAGACAGAGGGAGAAATGGAGGGGCCGGCCCGGCAAGGGTTCCAAGGCCCTCCTAGGACACCCCTGACCCTTACTGCCCAGGTGGCTCCTAGGCTGAGTCAGGAACACAGGATGATCCCTTGTGGGGAGGGAGGGCTGAATGTGGAAAGGTGAGAACTTGGGGAACCCGGGCAGGTGGCCTAGAGAGCTCACCATGTGTGTGTGTGTGTGTGTGTGTGTGTGTGTGTGTGTGTGTGTACACACACACAAAAATAAAAACTCCGTTGGCTGGTTGTGGTAGCATACGACCATAAACCCATCCTGTGGGAGGCTGAGGCAGAAGAACGTCAAATTTGAGGAGAGCTTGGATTACACAGTAAGACCTTGTCTCAAAACCAAATGACAACCAAAAAGAAAATGTCCTGTTTCATGTGGTGGCTCACACCTGTAATTCTGACGTTACCCCAGGCTGGGGTAGAAAGATTGCTTCAAATTAGAGGCCAGCCTGGGCTACACAATGCATAATGAGCTCCAATTTCATCTGGCCTGTATAGTGAGACTCCAACACACATACACACACACACACACACACACAGAGAGAGAGAGAGAGAGAGAGAGAGAGAGAGAGAGAGAGAGAATAAATGAGAAATGGTTTAGAGAGTGTGTGTTGGCTTGTGGGAGAATACACTACAGTTGTGTGTGTGTGTGTGTGTGTGTGTGTGTGTGTCTGTCTGTCTGTCTGTCTGTTGACAAGACCCTATTATCTCCTGTTTGTGATGTCACCACTCCCCGATTTAGAGGGTCTTTTAGACCAGAAGAAACACTCATACCTGCCCACACACAGCTGCACACGGGTCTCCACACACACTGGCCTTGGACTTGATATGTCACTAAGGAGGTCATGAACTTCTGACCCTCCTGCCTCCATCTCCTGAGTGCAGGGACTCCAGGTGTGCTCACACTCATTTTATTGGGTGCTGGGATTGAACCCAGGGCTTCACACAGGCTGGGCAAGGGCTCTACCTCCCAGCCCCAAACACATTTTAAAGTCAGGGACACACATGCTGTGACACGATCTTTCACTAGTGCTGTGATATTCTCTTGTGGAAGCGATGTCGTCACTTCCTGTTTCCTGACCACCTGTTGACCAACATTCTCCTCCCCCTGGGCCAAGCTTGTACCTCTGTGCTCACAGACACCCTCCTCTACCATGCCCCTCCCGGTTCCCCTGACTCTTTCCTCCTAAAGCTAGGACGCCTGAGCCCTGAGGCCGGAGCCAGAGCCTCGGTGTCTGTCTAGCTCCTCAGGTGTGAATTCTTCTGAAGCCCAAGGCGCCTGGTTTGCAGTTTTGTGTTGTGCTGACTCCAAACTGCTCCCACAGCACAATTCAGGGCCAGCTTTTCTCTGGATCTCACCCCGGTGGGGGCTTCATGCTGGAGGCTCCGTCCCTGGCTGGAAGAGTTCCTCAGCTCCAGCTCCCGCAGGCACCCAAGCCAACAGCTGAGAAACCCTTTTCAATGTTTGCTGTGACATCCAGCTCCTCATGGGAGCTCAGGTCCGCTCCCTGCCAGAAGCCAGCGGGACCTGTGGCCTGCCCTGGTCTCCACCCAGTCACTGGAATCTCATCTGATAGCACATGTGTTTGCTGTTCCCAAGGCCCGGTGATCAAGTCTCCAGCTTCAGTCATGGGTATAATTCCTCCCCCATCTTAGAACCTGAAGATCACCTTTCCTTGTCTTGAACAGGGATCTGAGAAGTATGCTTAAAGACATAAACCCAGGAGCTGCGGCACTTTCACATGCTTGGAGCAGGACGGGCCTTCCACCTGCCGCCTTGCTCTGTCTACACAGCACAAATGCCTTGATGAACTACTGCTGGAATGTCCCTTTTTCTCCTGTCCCCTCCTGTGACTTTCTCCAGCCTTGTTCCTGTCTCCCCAGGAGCCCATGCCCTGCAGGGCCATGTGGAGGGTAGTTCTCACTGGGCAGGTTCTATCCCAGGATACTGGATCAGTCAGGACCAGAAGGTCCCTTGGAATGGCAGGATGGAGGGGGACATTTCAAAGGAAGGGTCTGGGCTGTCAGCTGTTCTGTATTCTTGGAGCCAGATTCTGGGGAGTCTGAGTCTGGTTCCAGCCCAGTCCTATTTAAGGTGAGAAATGTGGGTGGCTCCAGACTCCCCAGTGGGGACCCTATCTCTACAGCCCCACCTCCAAGTTGGGGAGCTACAATACTGGTTCAGACAGGAGGGGTACAGGATTCAGGCTCGCTTATTTAGTGATGGCCAGGGACACCATGGCAAGCTGCTGTGTCTGCATCTCCCTCTGGTGTAAGGAGGGATGGACGTCCTGTGGGCTGCTGGGTCCATCCTCATCAGAGGCTTCCGTCTGGAGAGCTCCCTGCAGAATCCAAGGTCCCTGTGCATTAGAAGGAGCTGACAAAGAGCTTCCTTTTTCTGCTCACATAGTCTGGGTGTCTGCAGGATGGTGCTGGCCTGGAAGAAGCAGCCGGACACACAAACACACAGGAATGGGGAACTCCTGCTGGGCGGGGCTTGCTTCAGGAAAAGCCCTGAGAGTGACAGGGAGGCGTGGTCAGAATGACTTTCCAGCCGAGGCCTACAGGGGGCAGAAGGGAGCATTGGAAACGAGGAGGCAGGGAGTGAAGAGAGAGTTGGGGGGAGGAGGCAGCCTGCAGGGCCTTGGCGATTCTGAGGACAGCAGGGGAGGATTGGGGCCCTTCCGAGAGCAGATTTGGGAGGTGAAGGCAGTTTGTAAGGAGAGCTTCAGTGTGCTTGGCAGCTCTGGGAGAGCTCAAAGCCCAGAGCACCAGGGTGAGGGCAAGATGGGCCATAAGTCAACCTTCACACCCTAGTATAATCGAGGAAGGGGAACCAGGAGAGCTTCTGGGCAGAAGTAGCGTCTCCGCCAGACCTTAGGCATGGCAGACCTTGGAAGCTTGGGCACGGGGCTCAGGAAATGAGGATGAGCAGTGAGTTCCCAGGGCCGCAGGTCTCCCTAATGGACTAGACAGAGCTGAAAGTGCTTCTCTGGTGGGTGGGACTCAGCACCAGAAACAGACCCTGAGGAAATCCCCAAAGCCAGTGGCCTCACACAGGCCCAGTACCCAAGGGTAGCACTTCCTCAACCGCTGTGCAGCCAGGAAGTGCGTGAGGAGAAGTGTGGGGCCAGGCAGCTCAGAGTCCGAAGAAGTCACTTCAGGGAGCGTCCAGAGAAGCTGGGGAGGGAGGGACCTCCTCAAAGGCTGCTCCCGGAGACCTCCCAGATACAGACAGGAGGAAGTGAGAGGTGAACTCAGCCTGGGCCTGGCTGGGTAAGGCCCTCACCCACCTGCTCTCCTGACTACCCACAACCATGGCCCTGGCCCAGCAGCTGCGTTCAGAGAGGTGAGCATGTGCCCACATGCCCTCCCAGGCTCTCTCACTGATCCCAGGAGGCCTGGGTGGGGGTGGGAGGTGGTAAGAGGCCGTCCCTCCTGTCGCCTGGCATCAGTGCATCAACAGGGGATGCAGATTCCTGCAACTGTTTCTGGGACCTTGACCTTGGAGGTCAGCAGTGAGAAGAATTCTGAGGCTCAGCGTGGGGAGTGGCTTGGATGTGGCGGGTGGCCACAGAATGAGTGGGCGTCAGAGGCTGAGAACACAGGTGTCCCTGGGTCCTAGGCTTGGGTTCCAGTTCCACATTGCCGTCAGAGGTGGCTTTCCATCTGCTGCTCAGACAGAATCAGCCTGTGTGTTTCCTGTCTTTGTTCAGGGCTAGGTTCAGAGAGCCCTGGCTCTACTAAAGGACTTCACTTCTTTTTCCTGAATGGCCCCTTGATGTCTAGCACAATGTTGGGGAGTGGGGGTCTCTACTATGTTTCCTCTGCTCTGCCTGCCCCAGGGTGGTTTTTTTGTTTGTTTGTTTGTTTTTTCGGTCTTTTGGATCACAGCTGTGTCTCTGCGAGGCAGAACAGTGCTGGTACACACTAGATGCTCAATAAACCCACTAGAGCTCAAGACGGACCTGGAGCTATCTCAGACAAGGCTGGCATTGTACAGATAGGAACAACGGGGCTTGGTGGCCCCCAGCCTGGCCACCTCCTTCAGTCAGCCCTTGCTCATGTCTCCTCTGGAGCTGGGTCTGTGGTGCCATCTGCACGTGAGGACCCAAAGGACAGAGCTTGGGGTCTGTCCCCCGGATCACACAGAAAGCGACATTAGGGAGGAAACCTCCGTGTGAACCACTTGAGAGCTACCCAAAGCCGGGTCTGGCTGATGGGGTCCAGGTGGGAGCAGAGGGCCCATGAGATCCGGCAAAAAATGGTGGGGCTTCCACAGGTCAAAGGTCAGAGGGGACTTGTCTGTGTGGCAACAGGAGTTGGGGCAGGGGCAGGGGTCAGAACGGCCCTCCATAGCCACAGAGGGGACCCTGGGGTGCTGGATAAGGTTGCACCACATGATTCCAGCTCCCTCTGACTCCCCCATTCTCCTAGGAGACTGACAGATCTGCAAACTCAAATCTTCTAGAAACTGCAGCTGTTTGAGGCTTGGGTCCCTTCCCGTTTCTTGGGGTGCAGGGTGAGCTGACATCGGTGACGACCAGCAGGGCTGTGTGTTTCCTCCGCCCACTCGGCCCTTCTCACAGCTGTCTTCCACCCTCAGAGGGGCCGCTCCCCTCCTCCGCTCCTCATGGGGTCGAGGGTCCAGGTCCTGGGGCCATCAGATCCAGCATCTCCGGTGCCCTCCTTAGGATGACCCCAGCCAAGATAAGGACAAGGAGACAGTACCTACAACAGCCCTTCCTAGATACCTGTGGACACATGTCCGAAGCTATAACGGGGCCACTTCGAGGGCAGCTGGGGAGTTTAGATCCTGTAGCCACATGTCCAGCTCCTACTGTGGCTGAGGTGCCATGAACACGCCACTTTCGGGACTCTTCCAGATCAGGTGCCCAAGCTGACCACCACTAGTAGCTCCTGTGCGCACGGAGCCTGGTGTCAACCCAGCAGAACCTGCGTGGGGCCTAAGGGGACAGCTGTCCTGGAGGTTTTGTGGCTTCCCAGGCCCCTGCCTTGTTCCCCCACCACAGCCTCCCTGCCAAGCCAGCAAGCCACCACGTTGCTCACACTGCACCTCCCAGCGTGCTGGCTAGTCACAGGTAGAGGGAACTGCTGAGGACCTACTAAGCACCTAGTGCTGTTCTCAGCACTTGGGATGCACTGTGAGAGCATCCCTGCCCTTGTGGGATTGTCAGGATTCTGCTGGTCACAGAGGGGATCCTGATCACATGACAGAAGTACTTGATTGTCTGCCTTGTCAGAGGAGTGGGAGGAGCCAGAGGATGGGGAGCAGCCCCACAAGGTCTCTTCTGGAAGGGAGCTGAGTAGAATTCTGGTCCAGCTCACCGTGCGGGTCTCAGGCCCTAGCTATGTCTTCTGACCCCAGTGCTGCCTAGCACACTTCTGGCTTCTTCTACCCCGGAGAAAAGTTGAGTTCTTCCACGAAGCATGAAGATCCCGTGTGTGGGACCTGCCCATGTCTGGCCTCCTCTGTCCTTCTTCTGCCTCGTGTTCTGTGCCCTGGCCATGTGTGCCTCGCTGAGGCTCTTTGAAACTGTCCCTCTCACATGGCCCCCGGGGCCTTCGCACTCTCCACTGCCTGCCCTGCCTGAGATGCCCTCCCTGCCACCATTACCAGCTCCTCCATGCTGCCCCTGGCTGTAGGGAGCTTCGCTTCCCTCTGGCAGTCCTAACCTCTGTCCTCTGCCACACTGCTGAGTCCTTGAGGGATGTGGTAAGGGTCGCCTGTCCTGTGGAGAGGTCTTGGCAGTGATGGAGCAGGCAGATTGCTTATTGAGTATTCAATTTCCCCACTCCTCAGGGCTATGGGGTACAAGAGAGCAGATACCAGGTCTTTGCGTGCTAAGTAGTATCTGTTCTAGGGTCCAGGCAGCAGAATGTGGGAAGAGGCCAAGTGCTGGGGTTCATCCAAGATCTCTCAGTGGCTTTGTCTCAAATCCCAGCTTCCTCACCTGGGCAAGCTCCTTAAGCTCTCTGTGACTCAGTTTCCTCCTTCTGTGACTCAGGTACCTAGATCCCGGTGTGCACTCAGCACTGGCAGCTGTCAGTGTTACCCAATCTTCCAGAATGGCCCATGGCCATTTCTCCCTTTCCAGTCCCTTCCGGCTTCACCCCAGGCTTGGTGCCCAGGAAACTACTACTGAATGTAGTATTGCACTAGACCTCTGGAGCAATAGATGAGGCCACTCTTCCCAAGGGCTCATGGGCCATGTTGAAAAGTGAGTGGGAAGGTCACCCGTGACCGCAGAGATGCCCTAGGCTGGGAGACATCCCCCGCTGGCCTGCTGACTCCCTGAGTCACTGCCTGGTGACTCTTGTGTCCTAATGCACCATCCTGGGACACACTAGGTCCCAGGGGACAAGGTGAACGTGGGCTGGGATGACAGTGTGCAGGCTCCTGGGCCCCCAGCTGCTGTGAGACGTTGTATGGGACACATTGTCCCTTTGTCTCTGAGGCACTGCCAGGAGAACCCAGTTACCTCACCTCCTCCCCATCCTCAGCCTCCCTCTTCCCTGTCCGCTTTCCTCTTCCCTCCCCATCCCCTCCTCCTTCTCTTTCTCTTCCTCCTCCCTTCCTCATCTTCTCCTCTTCCTCATTCTCGCCCTCCCCACCCTCTCCCTCCTCCACCTCCTCCTCCTTGTCATCCTATTACCCTCCTCCTGCATCTCTGCCTCCCCCTCTTCCTCAGGGGCCTCACTCTGCAGCCCAGGCTGATTCCCCCTTTCCTCTGCCTCTGGATTTCTGAGACCCCAGATACGTGCCACCAGGATCTGGCTACACCTGTTTCCTACTTCCTGGTCTGGGTCCAAGTGGCTAGACCGGTGACCTCGGCTGTGCTTGGTGGCCTGTTTTCTCTTTCTCTGATTGCCCTTCTCAGCCCTCTTCTATTCACAGGAAGCCCTTCCCTGAAGGCTCTTAAGTCTTAACCACAGCGTTAGCCATAGGCAGGTGGCTCTTACCTTAGCCACGCCAGGTCAGCCTCACCATGCCAGTCCCCACACCTGCACACCAGCTTCCTGCTGGGTGTCTGCCCAGAGGCCTCTCACGTTAGCCCTGCTGAACCGAGTCCCCAGGCCCTGCCTCTCCCTGTGCAGGCTAGAAGCACATCCTTGGTCACGTGTCTGTCCCTTTGGAAATGCATTAGGCTGCAGGGAAAAGAGGGACTGGTCATGGCTTAAACAGAGTCTTGAATTCTGCATCAGGTTTTTGCCTCACGGGTGCACTGTGGTTGCTACAGATCCAGATGTCCCCCCCACCCCCACCCCATCTCACTGACCAGAGCTCATCACATGGTTGGTTTGGGCCTCAAGGGCAGGTGGGAACAGGGGTAGGACAGCTGTTTAGTTCAGGCCAATCATGACCCAAACTGCCTCTCCAAGCTAGGCATATTCAAAGCTGAGCACTCCAGGCTGGCCAGGAAAAAACAGGGACACACAGAATGCTAATAGCACCTTCTGGGGTCCTATCTATAGTGTGTCCTGTCCCATACGACCCCTCACTCTTATCGCCTCCTATGGATCTGTCTCCTTCCGTCTCTGACCCTCCATTTCTATCCACATGGCTGGCTGCTCGTGGTGACCTCCTCAAACCAGGCTTTTCCGGCAAAAAGGTAGTACCTAGGTACCTCCTAGCTTCCTGCTCCCAAGACCCTCAGACTCACTTATCCACCTCAAGACCCATCAGGCTCTTCCTCGGGGCTCAGAACCTTGGCATAAGCTGTTCCTACTGCCTGGAATAACCTCCCTAGTTCCAGTGAATTCCAGCTGACCCACCTAGAGCTGGCTCAGATGCCGCTTTTCTGAGACTTCTTCCTGCTTGGGTATAGTCAGCTGTTCTCTTGACTGGGGCTGGGGGGGGGGCTCTCTATCAGTCAGCTTCATGTTACCAAAATCAATATACGGAGTAAAAAGGCTTATTTGGGTTCGTGGTTCTATAGATCCCAGCCAAAAGCGGGGCAGCCCCTTTGCCTTGGGCCTCTGGCGATGGCGGCGAATGGAAGCACGTGTACAAGGCAGAGTGAGCCGCTTGCATTTGGAACCAGAGCCAAGCAGAGGGGCTGGAGATGAACACGGTCCCTCAAGTCCCTTGGTCCCCCTCAAGGCAAGCCCCGGGAACCCAGGGACCTTCCTAGAGGTCCACAGCACTTCCCAGTGGTGATACCCTGGGGACTAAACCTTTAACTGTGGCCTGTGAGGGACACTCATACAGACCCTTACGGGCTCCCCAGCACACTCGTCATCTGTGATGCAGAGCCTTGCACAGGGCTGCACAGAGGGGTACAGGCTCCCGGTGGGCAGCAGCGAGGCTGCCGAGTGGTTGGTTGGAGGAGGAGCCAGCTGGTGACACCCGACTCCAGCTCGTGCTCCTCATGCTCAGGGCTTGACCCGACATCTCTGGGTTCCCAGCATCAGTGAGGTGCCGGGCATGGACAGGGTGAAGAATGAGGGGTGCAGGGCTCCACCAGCTTTGCCCAGAACGGGCAAAGGTGGTAGCTGGTCCCCTCCCTCCCTCTGGCCTCCTCTAGCGACTTTGAGCAGCTTCCCGATGACGTGGCCATCTCAGCCAACATCGCTGACATCGAGGAGAAGAGGGGATTCACCAGCCACTTTGTAAGAGTCAGCCACCCCCGTTCCTCGGCCCTCTCACCTCTGACCCCCCACCCTTCGTCTCCTGTCTCAGGAGGGCGGCTTTTCTCTTTGGAACACCCGGCAGTTCTCTGAGACACCTTGACTATGGTTTCTCTAGGCAGGCCGATGGCCAACAGTGTGCTGGATAGAACACGGGGGTGCTTCGGAACACATCCAAGCACATGGAACACCCCCTTGAAGGCTCACCCCCGCCCCAGCACAGTGCAGGGCCTGTTCCCTCCCTGCGACCTCTGACCTCATCCTGTGCCTGCCAGCTTCTGCCCTGACCTCCTGGGTTCTATGCCCGCCTCTGGGTCCCCCCTACTTCCACGCCCTGTGCCTACCGCTGGGCTCCCTTGTCCTCCCTTGTAACCCACTCCCTCTACCTTCCGCCCGCCCCCCACCTCCCCAGCCCTTCCACCTCCCAGTTCCTCTCCAGCCCCTCAGCCCTCTCTACTTCCCAGACCCCCTCCATCTCCCAACTCTTTCATCTCATAACCACCCCAGCCTCCCAGACGCCCCCACCCTGCCAACTTCCCAACCCTCTATGACACCCCAGCTGCCCCCACATCCCAGCTGCCCCCTCCCCCACCTCTCTCTCCTCCTCAGGTTTTTTTTGTTTGTTTGTTTGGTTTTTTTTTTTTTTGGTTTTTCGAGACAGGGTTTCTCTGTAGTTTTGTGCCTTTCCTGGAACTCACTTTGTAGACCAGGCTGGCCTCGAACTCACAGAGATCCGCCTGGCTCTGCCTCCCGAGTGCTGGGATTAAAGGCGTGCGCCACCACCGCCCGGCCCTCCTCAGGTTTTTGTCATTGAGGTGAAGACGAAAGGAGGATCCAAGTACCTCATCTACCGGCGCTATCGGCAGTTCTATGCCCTCCAGAGCAAGCTGGAGGAGCGGTTCGGGCCAGAGAGCAAGAGCAGCCCATTCACCTGCAGCCTGCCCACACTGCCAGGTAGGCTGCACTCTGCCCTGATGCCCGGAGCTGGCCCTGGTCCTTGCCTCACCCCCTGGAGCCACAGGCTGGCAGTGTCTCCCAACACCTCCCAGCTGCCACCTCTGTGTGTGTGTTCCCCCACACGGCCAGCCACCTTGCCACAGCCATCCACCCCCTGGGAGCCTGGGTTGGGAGCACTCAGCACCCAGGTTCTGGTCTTTCCTGTCTCTCTCAGCCACCCGTAAGGCCAGCTCTCTGGCTGTACAGCTTCAGCCTCAGCAGATCCAATGGCTCCTCCTCTGTCCCTTGAGGAAGCAGGGTACATTTGAGTGCGTGTGTGCTCATGCATGCATATTGTGTGAGCACATATGTGAGGGTGAATGTATGTGTCTGTGTGAGTGAGGGTATGTATGCATGGGTTTGTGTATGTTTGAGCTTTGCATGGGTGTATACAGTGTGTACAGTATACACTGTATATATGGTACGTGTGTGTGTGTGTGTGTGTGTGTGTGTGTGTGTGCCAGCATGACTGTGAGAGGGTGTATGTGTGTACACACCTTTGTGTGTAGGAGCAGGCATGACATCGAGAGCCCCCCCTATCTTCTAGTGATGGCGTGATTAGAAGATGCAGTTGGAAAGTGTCTTGGTGACACCCTGGTTTCATGAGAGATGCCAGGAAGAGCTTTGAGCTGGGAAGAGGGATACTGGGCAGTTATCTGCTGGTGGGGCAGTTGAGGGGCAGGCACCATGTGGTCCAGGCTCTGGGCAGCTTTTCTCTCCTCAGCCAAAGTCTACATGGGTGTGAAGCAGGAGATTGCCGAGACCCGGATCCCCGCCCTCAACGCCTACATGAAGGTACCTGCTGCCATGTCCCCTTGGTGCTTGAGCGGGCAGGGAACCCTGGGGGCTAGGTAGTTCCTTGGGGCATGAATTTGAGAACTGAGCTTTCTTTGAGGCCCCCATGGCCCCATCTTCAATCCCGAGAAGCCTGGCTGGAAAGAGAAGCAGGATATGTTCTCAGGGATCCAGGAGCTGGGTCACAAGGAGTCATGCTTGACAAATCCTTGAGTGTGCCAAGCTCTGGGACACAGTGCTTGCCCCGCCCCCTGGCACCTGCTGCCCAGTGGGAACAGTGGCAGGTAAACCACAAAACCACACAGAGGTGTCTCATGCCTGCCCAATGGGGACATGGCAGCAGATCACATCCCCTCCCACAGGCCGGAGAAGGGCCTCTTGGAGCTCATTCTTCTTTTTACCTGAGCACAGCTGGATTTGGGCTGTGCTCACTGTCATCCTCGGACGGGTGCTCTGTGTGTTCCCACTGTGCACACTGTCATCTTTCTATGCCATGGGGACACAGAAGAAACAGTGTTAGAGGCAGAGGCCAGGGTGGCCAGGAAAGGAACCCTCCCATAGTAACCATGAAGGGAAGAGCCAGGGTGGCCAGGAAAGGAACCCTCCCATTGTAACCATGAAGGGAAGGGCCACTGCTCCTTGCAAAGGTAGTGAGCACCCCGTCAATAGAAGCATCCAAGCTATGGCTTGAAGGAAAGCCTTCCTCGGTGGCCAGAGGTGCCTTTCACAGCTGGAGAGCTCTTGATTTGGAGGCTTTTGTTGGGATGGGTGCCTTGGAGTGAGCAAGACATCCTCTCTCAAGAAGCCTTGGCTTTCCCTTTGTGAAATGGACACAAAAGAACCCTCTGCTCTCATTGAATGAAGCTGGGATCTGTTGAGAAAATGAGGGGAAGGTGTTTTTAGAGCTGTGAACCTGCTTATAGATTGTGGTCCTGAGAGATTTTCCACAGGACTCTGGGTGCTTCTGGAAAGGTAGCTACACCAAACTGGCCTCAGCTCTGCAGGGGACAAGAGCCCTGTGGGACTAGCTAGGTAACTATGTCAGGCTTCCCTGATCCATGTCCTCATAGCTTAGTTACAGTGTGTGTACACAGGGTGGAGAGAGAAATATACAAGGGATAGAGAACATCAACCTGAAAACCCCCATCCCCATCACTTCCAAATCTGACCCTCCCCCGACTCCCGGACCAGGAACTGTAGATGTAACCAACCGTCTTTTTAAATAAGAAACACAGAAGAAAGCCAAGAGGTCAGAGCTAAGAGCTAAAACCTTACCCTTCCTCCTGCGGTGGTCATACCTCTCCGAACCAGAGCTACTTTCTGTGTTAAAGTACTTATATAGAATTTCTGTTCTGCCTTCTCATTGGTTGTAAACCCAACCACATGACCGCCTCCTCACGGCCTGTCTGTATAGACCTCCAGGTTTTCCATGATTGGTATTGAGATTAAAGGCGTGTGTATCCAATACTGGCTGTATCCCTGAACACACAGAGACTTACCTAGCTCTGCCTACCAAGTGCTGGGATTACAAGTATATGCCACCACTGCCCTGCTTTCCTATGGCTTGCTAATAGCTCTGACCCCTGGGCAACTTTACTTATTAACATACAAATAACATTTTAATACAAATAAAATATCACCATAAGGATATTGTCCTTATGGAATCATATCACCATAAGGAACTGTCCTTCTTTACGACTCAGTAAGCAGAGAGCTTGCCTAGCATTCAAGAAGTCCTAGGTTTGATCCTTTGTACCAAATAAAGTAGGCACAGTGGCCCACATCTGTAATCCCAGCATTTAGGAGGGATGATCCACGTCACTCTCCGTTACAAGTTTGAGGCCAGCCTGGGCTACAGTGAGACCCTATACAAGCAGCTCCAGCGGCTCTGGGTGTCCCAGCTCTGTTATTTACTAAGCTGTGTAGCTTTGGGCAGACCATTTCCCTCTCTGATCCTAGCTTTCAGGTTATTATAGGATAAGATCCTGGCATAACCAGTCCCCTTAACCGCCGTCTCTGGAGACCTTTAGGTGATTCCAAAGGAACCATCAATCCAGCACTCCTCCCTGGGGCCAGAAGCAAGCTCGGGAATTGTCTCCTTTGGCTTCTGAGGGCTAGTAACCCATTTTTGTTACCAGCTGAGAATGCTTTAGCAGAGATGACGGGGCTGGCGTGGTGACAAGACGGTCTAGATCTTTCTGCTGACTGCCCACCCTGTCCTGCCCCTCTCCGCACAGAACCTTCTGAGCCTGCCGGTCTGCGTGCTGATGGACCCCGACCTCAGGATCTTCTTTTACCAGTCTGCCTATGATGCAGAACAGGTGCCCCAGGCGCTCCGCAGGCTCCGACCGCGCACGCGCAAAATGTAAGTGGTTATCACTGCACCCGCTCTGAGCCAGCAAACTGAGTCCCGCCTCTAGCCCCCAGGGGTCGCTGCTGCTCCTCGTTCCGAAGGGTCTGGGGCTCCCTTCCCACTCACAGAAAAGTTAACCAGGCGCCACAACGGTGGAATGGCGCTGGTTTCTAAGCGAGTCACTTCTTTAAGGAGCCAAGGAAAAAGTAGGCAGGGCTCCTGAGCCCTGACCTCCCCCAAATTCCCCTTCTTCCTAGCCACCTCCCTGTGCCCCTAGAAAGGCAGGGTCTGAATTCCAGCCAAGCAGGCACCTCTCGCGGCCTCAGTTTCCTGGGTTGAAATGGAATAGTAACACAGTGAGAGAGTTTGGCTCCCAGAGCCAAGCTGAGGACAGGTGGGGAGTTAAAGGCTCTGAGCCATGATCTCCTCTCCAACCTTTCTCCAAGCTCTGCCTCCGGGTCTTCTGTGGGAGAACAACCTCGCCTGGGGCAGTGGTGGGAATACAGGAGGAGGGGCTGTGGCTGGTGGCGGTGCATGATCTTTCTTTCCCGGCCTCTCCAACCCGGGAGCTGGGCCCTGGGGGATCCACAAGGCTGACAACAGCCCCCTTTCTTTCCATAGCAAGGGTGTGTCTCCACAAGGCACCAGCGTGGACCGCATGGAAGCCCCAAGAGCAGAGGTATCCAGAGGCTAGACCTCACCCGTGGCAGCTGTGGAGCCCACCTGGGGCACTGTGCATTTGTATGGTGCTGGGTACCGGGCAGGAAGGAGCGGCCACAGCCTCAGCTTTGGATGCTGAGCATCCCTGCCTACCTGAGGGCAGGAGGCGCCCAGCACACAGAAGCTGGGGAGTGGGTGGCCATTCATCAGCTCATCCAGAGAGCTTGCTGGGATTCTTGGGCCAGCCTTGCCTTGTAGACTGAAGCCTCAGACAAGGCCTTGTCCTCTAGACACACACAGCTCCAGAAACACGCAAATGGCATTTCAAAACCAATGTGGGTTGTGCCCTAGTAGAGAGCTGCAGTGTACAGGAGGGCTGTAGCCTACAGTGAGGCCAGGGAGGTGGGGGAGCAGGGCAAGCCTGGCTCAGAGTTTGAATCCTCCCTTGCATGTGCACACTAACTCTGAAAGGACCACCTGTCCTGCAGTTGGGGAGACAGGGCTCTAATCCGAGGTCCTCCATGAATGGAGGGGCTATATCAGCACCCTGCCAAACTCAGTTTCTATACCTGTAGAAAGGGATGCTAAAGTAGTGTCAGCCTTCAAGGGCTCAATAAGTACTTTCTCCCTCTCAGCACAGTGTCCTTCTCCTCAGGCCCTGTTTGACTTCACTGGCAACAGCAAACTGGAGCTAAGCTTCAAAGCTGGAGATGTGATCTTCCTTCTCAGTAGGATCAACAAAGACTGGCTGGAGGTGAGATGGAGTGAGGTCAGAGTCTGTAAGACTAACTGAAGCTAGAGGTGAGACGGAGGAGATGCCAGAGAGTAAATACTGAAGTGGGAGTGGAGACTAGATGGAGACGAGATTGGAGGGAGGGTGGAGGTCCCAGTGGAGGTGAAGCTGGAGAGAGGATGGATGTAAAGTTAGATGTGAGGCTGGAGGTGAGGATGAGGTGAGGATGGGGTGAGGATGGAGGTGAGGATGGGGATGAGGATGGAGGTGAGGCTGGGGGTGAGGATGGAGGTGAGAATGGGATGAGGATGGGATGAGGATGGAGGTGAGGATGGGGTGAGGATGGGGTGAGGATGGAGGTGAGGATGGGGTGAGGATGGGGGCGAGGATGGGGTGAGGATGGAGGTGAGGATGGAGGTGAGGATGGAGGTGAGGATGGGGTGAGGATGGAGGTGAGGATGGAGGTGAGGATGAGGATGGGGTAAGGGATGAGGCACAAAGGTAGAGGTGAGGGTGGAGGAAGGGTGGAGTGAGGTGGCCTGGGTTTGTTGCACAGGCAGACACCATGGAAAACATCCCGAGGGTAGAAGTCCTCTGTGATAGTCCTCGAGGTCCCAGCAGGTGTGGGTGACCTGTGAGTCACAGGCGTGGGAGAGCCAGGGTGTCTAGGAACTGACACTCTTGGCTTTGGGGGACTGATGATTCCTGGGGGGGGGGGGGGTGTATTCTGCACAGTGCAGGGAGCTCAGCAGCATCCTGTTCTCCACGCTAGGTGCTGGCCGTGAACCCGGTCACAACAATCGCAGAGGTCTCTCCACGTTTGCTTTGGGGGTCAGACATCCCCCGCCTTGAGAGATGTGGGGGCTCATACATGATAATGTTACTTCCCTGGCCAGCAGCAAGAATGGCTGTAACTAAGAGTGGGTGTCCACACCTGAGGCAGCTCAGTGTGCCAGGTCCTGGGTCCCACCCTCCACACGGCAAAACAACAGCAGAACAGAGCACTTGACCAGCGCGTCTGGACTGTTCGCTGTTTTTAGCCGCTCTCTTGTACCTCAGGAGGTTGCTCAACCCCATGGTTTCCTTTCCTGTAAATGATGAAAGCAGTGTTTCTTCATCAGTTCCTGGCAGGGATAAGGGAGAGGCGGATGTCGTCCAGGTCTTGTCCCCAGAGAGTCTGTGTGCCTTGTTCCCGGTGCATGTGAGGGCACCGGGAAGATTGGAAAGAGACCTGCAGCTGGAACCCCTGGGTGTTACTTTGCTCCACACTGACAGGGAGTGGCTGTGTGCCAGGTCCCTGACCTGGGCCTGGCTTTCTCTATCAGATAACATTGTCACTATTGGACACTCTCTGCTCCTCAGTGTCTAAAGGAAGCTCTGGGACAGGCTGAGGCAGGGTCCCTGGTGTCCCGGGGCTGGAGAGGAGTGAGTGTGGCAGGTGTAGGGACTGGGCTGTTTGGTCTTCTGCCTCCTTGTGCACCGGGTCTCAGAAGCCAGGCAGCAGCCTTGTCTACCAGAGTATCTGCTGTGGTGATCCTGTCCTAAGAGGAACAGTAGACCCGGTCCTGTTTTCTAGAAAGTCTTACTGGCTGGGTTGCTATCGTCATCATACCTCAGGCTGTGGGAATAGGAACCTCAGTTTGTGTGATGGCACGGAGAGGAGCTGAGCTCGATCCCCAGGACCCACATTAAAAAGCCAGATATGATGCTGTGCTCATCGTCCAGCTCTGGGGAGGCAGAGGCAGGCGGATCCCGGGAGCTTACTGGCCGGTCAGACCAGCCACGAAACAACAGCCATGCTCTAGTTAGCTTTCTGCTGCTGTGGTAAACACCACGACCAACGGCAACTTGGGGAGGACATTCCAGGTCACACTCCACACCTGAGGGAAGTCAGGACAGGAACCTGGAGGCAGGAGTGGATGCAGAGGCCATGGAGGGGCGACACTTACTGACTTACTCCCCATGGCTTGATCAGCTTGTTTTCTTACACAACACAGGACCGCCAGCCCAGGGATGGCCCCACACATGTGGGCTGGACCCGCCCACATCAATCATTAATCAAGAAAACGCTCCACAGACTTTCCCACAGGCCAATCTGATGGAGGCATTTTCTCAGCTGAGGGTCCACTTCTTCCCAGATGACCCTATCTGTGTAAAGTTGACAAAAAAACTAATCAGGACAGATGAGTCCCAGGCCTGTGAGAGACCCTGTTTCAATATATATATATATTAGAGCCTGAGGGATGACATCTGAAGATGTCCTCTGGCCTATGTATAATATGTACACATGTACATGTGCACACACATGAATATGCATGTAATACACATGCACATGTACACACATGCATATATACATACACACACATGCACACACTCATATAAATATACATACACATGCATGCACACACATGAACACACTCACAGAAATGACATACACATTGACATGTGCACACACGTGCATATGCATGCACACTCATATAAATACACACACATACATATATACACACACATGCATACATGCACACACCTACATGCACACAGAAAAGAACGCATCTTCTGTTTCAGGGTCACGAAGGTTAAGTGATCACATGGGCAACTCAGAGACAGGAAAGGGGTCCTGGTCCCATGCTTAGGGGAGAGATCCAAGCTTCTGTGGACCCCAGGGGATGAGAAGGAGCAGGAAGCACTTTCAGGCTCTCTTGTATCCCCAACCCTCCCCCCTGCCCTGATTTCCTCCTTTACACGTATGTTCATCGGCCACAGTGTGTTCACATGCCCCCACCATTCTGCGCTGCCGGGAGTATTGCATGAAGGAACAGCGTTTTTATGTAACTCCAGAGTCCAGGGCTTGGGCACAATGATGCTCAAAAACCTTTGCTGAAGGAAGGAATGAGGAAGGGAGGAAGAGAGAAGAGGAAGAAGGGAGGGTGAAGGGGAGGAGAAAGAAGAAGAGGCATACAGCTTTCCAGATAAATTCCAAGGTTGGTCTTCTGGGTTGGGCAGCTTGATGAGTCTCTTCACTTTTTCCTCTCTGTGTTAGTTGGCTTTAGTCACTATAACAAAACACCCAAGGCAGCTAGCTTATGAAGAGGAAAGGTTTGCTGTGGCTCACTATCCAGGGGTCTCCAGTTCCTTACCAAGTGACTCTGTGCTGAGGCCCCTCATCATGACCGAAGCATGCGGGAGTGCAAAACTCTCACATTATGGTCAGGAAGAAAAATAAATAAATAAAAATTAAATAAAAAAACAGAGAGCGGGAAGGACCAGGTCTCCAGTACCCCATTAAGGAACCCTTCTCCCTAGTGACAGAAGGCACTCCCACTAGGACTTGTTTCTGCAAGTTCCCCGCCCCACCCCACCCCTGCAGATCCATCCTGGGGACCAAGCCTTTGACACGAGGACTTTGGGGGACAATCTAGGGGACCTTGTTATTATAGAGTGTGGGCCTCTAAGATGTGGCCCTGGTACTCTCTTCCAGATGAGGCAGCCCCTTTTCCCTTACAGGGCACAGCCCAGGGAGCCACCGGCATCTTCCCAGGCTCCTTCGTGAAGATCCTCAAGGACTTCCCGGAGGAAGACGACACCACCAACTGGCTGCGCTGCTACTACTATGAGGACACAATCAAAACCATCAAGTTGGTGGCCTGCTGGGAGAACAGGGCAACTCGCCTTCCTTGTCACCCCTATCACACCACTCTCTCCCAACCGGCACTCCGATGTGGTCTCTACACACCCCACCCACCCACCCACCCACCTGCTGTGCCTCCCATTGCGTTCCAGACACCCCACAGTGCTTTAACAAGCTATAGCAAGAGTTGGTTCCTGGCCCCCAAACATGTCCCCCGACCCTGATGTTTCCTCTCTTTTACTGTCCCCCTTAGAGACATTGCAGTGGAGGAGGACCTCAACAGCACCCCCCTGTTCAAAGACCTGCTAGCGCTCATGAGGTGAGAGGTTGGGTGGGAGAGAAGGAAGGGAACCTGGAGAGGAGAAGTGGGTGGAGGGGGAGGCTACCACCTGTGACAGCTCCAGCCTTTGCAGCCCTTGCAGCCCCCGAAAGCCCCACAGCCCCCACAGCCCCTTTTAATGAAGAGCCCAGCAGGCTGCAGAGGGCCAAGGGCTCAGCTGAGGTCACAGTGCGTGACTGTGGATCTGCTGTTAGAACACAGGTCTCCAGCTGAAAGCCTTGAAGCTGGGCACAGCCCCCACCACCCTGTGTCCGGGCCATTGCTGAACTGCTATTTCATAGAACCATAAAGCGCTGTCCCATCTCTTACGACGAGAGCAATGCAGCTTGTAATTTCCATTACCATGTACCATTTGGCAGTGTGGGTAGCCATATTTCATTCCTCATGCTATCTGCTGTGTGCTCAGATCCCTTCAGTACATGCACACACATGTATAAACAAACTACACACACACAAAATCACACACAAAAAGCCACACACAAAACAATATACACCCACAACATATAATAAACAAGCTCAAATACAGTACACACAGACATACATAAACACACAATATACACAACACACAGCACAAACACAGACACAAAACAGTCACACACAAACACAAGTAAACACAAATACACATAAATACCCGTAACTCAAACATACACACATACAAACACCCAAAACAAGCATACACAGACACACAAACAAACACACACACACACACACACACACACACACACACACACACACTCACGATATCCCCCTGGCCATGCCCACTCCCCTCTTTGCTGCCCCTGTCAACAATATTGTCCTTCACTCAAGTACTGTCTCCTTATTTTCTGGGGATAATTTCCAGGAAGTGCAATCATGGGTAGAAGTTCTGCAAGACGATTAGGCCCAAAGCAGAGTGGCTGGGGTGGCCTGTTGGGCCAAATGGTACATGGAAAGTCAGTCCAGATCTTGTTCCCACCAGCCATGTGGAAGCATGGCCATCCTCCTGCATCTGTCAGCTGGTTCCCACAGGCCTCCCTGGGCTGCCTCACCTTCTTAGGAAACTCAAGCCTCCCACCCACTCATATGCAAGATGCTTCAGGCTGCACCACTAACAGATTACAAAGCTCCCTCTGCCTTTGATGCCTCAGTTTCCCCATCTGAAGAATGGGAGTAGGGTTGCTTGGATGATGAGGGCCGGTACCACACTCTGCGGACCCGAGGCCCTGGGTTCTCCCTGGGAGCCTCAGACTAACGCTGGTGTGTTCCCTCAGGCGTGAGTTCCAGAGAGAGGACATTGTACTCAATTACCAGGATGCTGAGGGGGATCTGATCCGGCTGCTGTCAGATGAGGATGTGGGACTTATGGTGAGGCAGGCCCAAGGCCTCCCCTCCCAGAAGCGCCTCTTCACCTGGAAGCTACATGTCACCCAGAAGGACAACTACAGTGTCTATAACACGGTGCCCTGAGTCATTGTGGTCCCTGTGGCAAGGAGTGGGTGCTCAGCAAAAAGCCTACACCCTTTAAGAACATGAGGACCTTCAGGGAGGCTGGGATGAGATGCAAGCCTCCTGGGCAGAGGCTGGTGTGCCCACTGGACCAGGATTCTACTAAATTTTGACACCTCTGAATTAAATAAACCATTTTGTCTCTAAGGACCAGACTTAGGAAGTAGAGTTTTATGGAGAAAGGACCAGGGAGTAAAATGCTGTTGACTAGGGCCTGTTGCTTTTCCAGATGATGTTATGGGGAGCACGGTGAGTCCTCTTCCTGGTGGAACACACATTTAACAGCACGGTGAGTCCTCTTCCTGGTGGAACACACATTTAACAGGACATTAGAATCAGCCACTCAAAGTCTCTAAAAAGCACATGTCATGGACAGATGAGTCACTGCCATCAACAGAATGTGAAAACTATTGGTTCTGTGGTATTACAGCCATAGCTACCCGCCCTGGGCCCATGAGGTGCAAATTCCACCCCAGCCACTCTGCTTTGGGTGGGTGTGGCCAAGAAGATGGCATTCTTCTCCCTGTGGCTCCTGGTCTCACCCACAGGGAACAGACTGCCAGACTCCCCTGCCCTTCCCAGCCCTGGGCTGGCCTGTGGAGATGCAATGGTAGGCAGTTGTGGTGAATAGTCTGAGTCTCAGGGCTGCCTTGATGAAATACCACAAAACAGGGACTGAGAATACAGCTCTGGATGGCAGAAGTCAAAATGAAGGAGCCTGTAAAACACTCTCCCTATGAAACCCAGGGAAATCATTCTCTCCCCTCCCCAGCACCTGCAGCATTCCTCAGCCTGTAGAAGCCCCAATCTGTCTTCACATGAGCTCCCTCTTGTGTGCCCTCTCTCTGTGTGCACCCGTCCCTGTGCCCAGTTACCCCTTTTTATCGAGATTCCTGTCAGACTGAATTAGGGCCCATAATCATGGCCCCATTTTAACTTGACCACCTCTCTAAAGACCCCACTTACCAAAACTGTCATGTTCCGCACCCTAAGTGGGGACTTCAACATGACATTTTCAACTTGAACAGATCAAAAAGCTCTCATTTCATCTATGCTGTTCCCACTAAAAGGGCAGGGGTTCTGCAGGCACAGAAGGCCAGGGATATGGGATACAGCTTCACTGATGAGCAGGGTTTCCATGACAACAGGGGAAACCTGAGAAGATGAAGAGATAGTACCCCCTCTGGGGCTCACCTGTAGAAGAGACTCCAGGACAGGCAGACTGACTTCACCGACACCACCCAACTCTGGGGCATACATAGGCTCTGACTGCGGAGAAAGACCTGGTTTAAGGATGCTGCTGTATCACATTGACTGATTTTTCTTGGAACGTCAGCTGGAGAAGTCACCAAAGATGAAGGACACTGGGATGGAGAGATAGACCAATGGGAAGAGCACTTGTCGCATGAGTGGTCCAGAACGCACATAAAGCTGGATGCTTTACGGCACTCCTCTGTAACCTCAGCATGCCTACGGCAAAATGGGAGATGGAGGCCAGAGCTACCCGGAAACTCATGGGCCGGCTGGCCTGGCGTGCACTGAGGTGACCATGAAAGAGCCTGTCTCAAACAATGTAGAAGGAGAGGATACCCAAGATTGTCCTACGACATCCATACACACACCATGAACAATGTAGAAGGAGAGGATATCCAAGATTATCCTACGAGCTCCATACACACACCCTGGCATGCACACCCACAAAGGATTTCAAATTATAGAAGTTGTAGTGAGCATCAATGCAGGAGAGGTTGTCAGCTCCAAAAAATATAAGGCCAGAAGCATAGTGGCGAGCCCAGGGAGGTACAGCCAAGACCAGCTTTCTAGACTTGGGGCCATCTTTGACAGCTGGGGAAGGTTGCCTGCGTGGGCAGCATCCACTCAGGAGAGGTTAGAAAAAAAAAAAGTATTTCTGACTTGAAATAATTCTCTAAACCACACACGGCTCCCTCAGCAGAACTCACTAGCCTGACTGACTAGTGGGACTCATGTGTCATGCTGTCTGACTGATGACTGAGCAACAAGCTATTCTGACTTGGAGGAGATGGGTAGGAAGGCAGGCTTACCAGTGAAATGGCACTGGTTTCCTGGGCTGGAAGCCTGCATGGTGCACACTGGAGGCTGTCTGCTCTCAGGGGAGGCTAAAGAAATGGACTCCTAACCAAACACAGGCGGTCTCCCACCCACATGCCTGGCCCACACCGATGGGTGAAGATCTAACTGGGCCAAGACTTAAACACAACTGCTCACCAATAAGCAGTTCATGCAAAGTAAACCCCAGGAAAAGGGCTAAAAAGACCAAGGAGGAAACATCTTGGTAGGGACATTTACCTGCACATAGTAGGTAAAATGGACTTGAAAGAATGAGTTCATCCCAAACATTAAAAATGAACTCATGACCGAACAAATAATAACAACATGAAGCTTTAAGGGGAAAGAGGGAAAGTCAGTATATACAGTTGCTATAATTTATTATTTTAAATGTTCAGCTCTTGGCAAAAATCATGAGAAATTTTTGGGGTGAGAGGAGGCAGGTCACAGAACTGCCTTTGAGGGTGGGCCAGATGTTGAACTTAGCAAGCAAGGACCTCAAAGCAGATGGTGTAAGTAAGCTCAACCCATGCTCCATGAATTAAAATTGATGGTATAGAAATAATGAGGACTACAATAGAGACTTGCGCTACTGAATGAGCCTGAGAACAAGAATTGTATTGTGCTGCTAGAGTTAAAAAGTAAGCCGGGCGGCAGTGGCACGCGCCTTTAATCTCAGCACTCGGGAAGCAGAGCCAGGCAGATCTCTGTGAGTTCGAGGCCAGCCTGGTCTACAGAGTGAGATCCAGGACAGGCAAGGCTACACAGAGAAACCTTGTCTCGAAAAACCAAAAAAGAAAAAAAGTGAAATAGTTGAAGTGAGAAATCCATGGTCTCAGTGCTAGATTTGAATGGGCTAAGAAGCAGCACACGAAGAGATAGAGCCGAAGAGGCGGGGCTGTTGCGGTCACGCCTTCATAGCAGCTGTGGCTGTTTGCACAAGATCAAGCCAGCCAAGATCCCAGCATAGATGAGGATGACTTGGAGGACCTACCCCTTACGGAGGAACTATTAGCAATGGATAGTTGCTGTGAGGGGAAAGTCATTCTCTTTTAAGGATGTGGCTACCGGTAGGTTTCCCTTGTTCTGGCGGAAGACCACCACGCCCATGTGCACATGGGTAGCGCTAGCTGAACTTAGTGGGTTACCAAACTTCTTTCTAAGAAGCAAATCTTACTTGGTGCAGTCCTCAGGTCTAAATAGAACAGTTGCATTTAGCGGCCACAGAGGCCTCTGCTATTGTCTCCTGTTTTGACAGTTCCTTTGGGACTCTACGTCTATCCAAAGTAAGATGCCCAAATTGGAGGTGAGAGTGTTGGCTGATGATGAAGATACGGATAAGAGAACCAACAGACTTACTGTCTGGTGACAGCTGTGTCCCACTCAATCATCAGTGGGAGAAAATTACTCTGCAGAATGAGCAGATGAGGACCCCCAACTAATCACACTTTGTTCTTGCTGACTACACCTGATATCCAAGTATTCCCGTTTACAATCATGAGACACTCAGGAGCAACCGAGAAAAGCTAATGTCTACCATCTTTGAAGAGAGTTCAAACAATTTATCATCTGTTATTATTCCATTGAAACTGTGTGTGTGTGTGTGTGTGTGTGTGTGTGTGTGTGTGTGTGTGTGTGTGCATGCACACACACATGCATGTGTGGAAGTTGGACAAACTTGAGTGTCATTCTTCAGGCACCTTACCCTTTTGGTTTGAGGTAGGATCTCCCATTGGCCTTGGACTTCATCAAGGCTGGCTGCCAGACAGCTTCCAGGGATCCATCTGTCTCCTACTCCCAACTCACCATGGAGACTGCAAGCATCATCCGCCATGCTTGGCTTCTGTGGGAGCTTGGGGCATTACACTTGGGGATTGTGCTGTATTGGCAAGTTTTTTTTTTTTTATCAACTGAGCCATCTCTCCAGATCCAGAGAAACGTGTTCTGACTCAGTAAGGGTCCCTTCAAACCAGCAGTACAGACTTGGAGGTGGCATTGTGGACTGGGAAGAACAAAGGGTGTTACCATGCCCGGGAACTGCCTTACAGCCCCTTCCTGGACTTCCTGTGAAAAGTATGGCTCTATTTTTACTTCTCCCTAGGGTGTGTGTGCTGTGTGGCCTCTGTACAGGGAATTTTGGAAAAAGAGTGAACACTTTTTTATAGACTATAAACATGCTACAGTCACAAAGCCTAAAATTCCACAATTCCCTCAAGGTCTTTCACACAATGGCAGGGTTTTCAGGAGGGGGTGGTACTGACGGATCAGAATTGACTGCTTGACCCAGATTTTACGTGTAAAGATGTTTGTAGACAAATGTGCCCCCTGGGGGATGGAGAATGTCTTGTGACTAATGAGAAGATGACTTCAAATTTCATCCTTGCAGAAAACGGTGATTAGCCAAAGAGCATGTGTGAGCGAGAACGCGGCCGATGTGGAAAGCCAGGTGGATTGTGACTCATTTGTTGGCTGTTCTCTGCGTGATGGGGAAATGGCTGGTGGGGACAGATAAAAGTGGAGGGCGAGATGATAACAACACAGAGGTTATAACGCCGTGATATGTGTGTTTGTTAGTTACTGACCTTGAACCATTTGTAATGAGTGATAACCAGTGCATCATGGGAAATGCTTTCATTGAAAATGGGCCTCTAACGGTTGTGGTGGTACATGCTGGTAGGATTTGCTGAAGGAGGCAGAGGCAGGAGGATCATGAGTTTGAGGCCAGCCTGGGCTACAGAGCTAGTTCCAGGATAGCCACAGCTACACAAAGAAATTCTGTCTTGAGGTCACCTCCCCCGACAAAAAGAAGAAAAAAGAGAAAATGGGCCTCTTTTAATTTGTTTTCCTGTAGTGTCTAGTAAGAGGCATTGTTGTCCCATTGTAAGGTAACACCATTTAAACTATATATGTATATATTTTAGGAAGCTTCTATGTAGCAGGTTTCCATTTTTTCCAAATATCTTTAGTATCAGTTATCTCTCCCCAGACTTTCTCCTCTGTTCTGCCCTCCCATCCCCGTTAACCCTCCTTGGTCCACCATTCCCCTTTACCCTTTAAACTGCTTCATTTTATCTTCCTCTTAGAACCTGCCCCCTGCTGTTTTCCTGACCTCCATGGGTATTCCAAATGGAACACATATAGCTGAAGTTCAAGGCTAATATCTCCAAATGAGAGCTATTCTACGTCATTTGTCTTGCTGGGTTACCTCACTCAGAATGATCATTTCCAGCTCCATACTTTTACCTTCAATTTCATATTTCTTAACATCTGAGTAATAGCCTATTGTGTCAATGTACCATATTTTTATTATCTGTTCATCAGTTGACAGTCATAACCAGGAATGGATTAACTCCTTTGGAGTTGTCAGCTGAGGTCCCATAGACCGCCCCCCCCCAACAATACAGGCTATTGTCAGTGTTCTTAGTGCTCCAGAACTTGACAGCAAGACCCTATTGCAGAAGACACCACATACTTGCATCATAGAACATGGAGAAATCAGCTTTTAATTGCCTGAAAGTTTCCACATTATTGGCTATCGTTCGTAATGCTGGAGAGTGCTGTGTACACTACTGATGGAGAAATCACCAGTCTTGCATATGTGTGAGCCCTGTGAGCTAAAACAATGTCTGGCCTGGAAAGACACACCCACTATTGCTATAATGGCATGAACGTTATGGGAGTATGCAACCATTTTTCTGATTGGCTTTAAGGCCATGCCATACGTTGAAACCCATATCTGGCACCATTACTGGGGCCAAGATCCTGTGACTAGGCAGGTCATAGACCCCAGGGGAGAACCTACTACTATTACTCTTCTAAATGGACTCCTTATACTCATCCTTATACCCACAAATTAGTGCATGGCCTACTTTCCCCAGAGAAGCGTCTTTTTTGCAGTAGATAGCAATTAATATGGAGATCCATAATGAATAAAGATGCAGACAGTCAGCTCTAATTTGAATCTATATACCCAAGGCTCAGGGATCATTGCAGAAGAGGGGACGGTGGTGGATGGCTACACAAAAACCGTGTTCCGGGCACAGCAGGGAAATGGTATCCATGAATCCATAAGCAACTGAGATAGCATGCACAATGCCTCTGCAAAGTCAGGCCAGACAAAACCCCAGCATGGAGAGGGGGTGGGCATGAAGTCTGGCCCCTAGCTAAGGAGCTATTGGCAGTTGATGGCTGCTAGGAGGAGAACCAGTTTTCTTTACGGAGGTGGCCCCTGATGGGTAGACTACCCTTCAGTGACAGCCGCACATCCAAGAGCATATTGGCAACAAAAATTCTACCTGATTTTTTAAAAAGAGGACACAGAGTTGGGTTGGTAGGAAAGGGCAGATAGATCCGGGAGCAGAGAGAAGAGGGTGAACGTGATCAAACGCACTGTGAGATACTCTCAAAGAACTAATAAAAATGAAGAAAAACAAAAGAGAAAGAAACAGACCTCTTAGACAGGAACTTAATTGTTTCTTCTCCTTTTCCCCTCCGTTTGTGTGTGAGTGTGTGTATGTATGTGTATGTGCCATATGTGCTCATGTATGTACAGGTGCATGTGCCTATATACATGTTTTTGGATGCCAAGCAGGACTTTGAGTGTCCTGCTTCACTACTTTTACTTAATTTCTTTTGAGACTCTCTATCTATCCATCTATCTGTCTGTCTATCTATCTATCTCTATCTAGAGCTGGGCTGGTGGTCAAGCATAGGAAGTCCTAGCAATACTCTTTTCATCCTGCAAGGCTCTTCAGTTACAGATGCCCTTTGAAGCTCAGATCATGAGTGAGTCCCAGATGTCAGGCAGTGAGATACAAGATTTGGAGCTATGCTGATGGATGGACTTTGGTTTTGCTTAAGTGTGATTGTTTTTGTGTGGTGATTATTCCCTTTTGGAGTAACTTGGGTTTTTTATTTTTGTATTTTCCAAGAACCCACAGTTAAGAGACTTTGAATTTTTTAAAGAGACTAGAACTTTTGAAGTGTTTGATTTTTGTAAGATTGTGGGACCTTTACAGTTATACTGTGTTTTATACTGTGATATTAGCTTGAGATCTTGGGGATAAACAATAAAAGGAAGGTCATGGTTTAATAGTGATGTGTTTGTGGGTCAAGTTGACAAGGTGTCAATTCTGCTGGTTGTTTTTTGACAACTTGACAGAAACCAAGAGGAGGGCGCCTCAAAATGGCTCCATCAGATTGGTCTGTGGGCAAGTGTTTGGGGGCATTTTCTTGATTAATAATTGATGCTGGAGGACCCAGTCTATTGTGGGTGGTACTATTCCTCATCAGATGGTCCTGAGTTATATACAAAAGCAAGGTGAGCAAGCCACAGAGAGCAAGCCAGTGATCAGTGCCCTTTGTGAGCTCTGCTTCAGTCCTCCCTTTAGGTTTCTGTTGTGAGCCCCTGCCCTGATTTTCCCAGGGACAGACTGTGACGTGGAAGTGGAGGCCAAATAAATCCTCCCCCAAGGTGATTTGGTCAATAGAAAGCAAATAAGACAGGGCAATAGAAAGCGAACTAAGACACATTCCTATAGGGGATGTGTGTGTGTGTGTGTGTGTGTGTGTGTGTGTGTGTGTGTATGTGTGTGTGTATGTGTGTAATCTTATAGGTGTGTGCAAAAATGTACACAGAACACCAAAGATCTCGAGATCTCAAGGTTCTAGTGAGGATGGTACCATTTAGAGGTCACAACTCGACTCACAAATTAAGGGAAATGGAGACAGCGGTGCACAGAGGTTAAGTTACTGGGGGGCCACAACTGAGCAGAGACACCTTGACAAGGTGGCACCCACAGTGTTTGCGCATCAGTGTGGGAAGGAAAAGTGGAGCCCAGGAATGCTGTTTGAGAACTGCTCAGTTCCAAGAACTAATCTAATGGTATTGGAGCCGCCACACCCTTTGAAAAGATGTGCAAAATACTATCTCCCTAATCTACAAAAAAGTAGATTATAAAAGTAGATTTGAGCTACAAAAAAGTTTGTGTATATAAGACAAAAACAAGTAACTATAAATAGAATCAACTCTGCTAAACTTAAGAATTCTATTCTTACAGTAATCATTTAGTCTATATTTCAGTCAGCTTTTTAAAGGAAGGTTCTGTTTTTTGTTTGTTTTTTTGTTTTTTGAGGCAGAGTTTCTCTGTGTAGCCCTGGCTGTCCTGGAACTCACTCTGTAGACCAGGCTGGCCTCAGACTCACAGAGATCTGCCTTCCTCTGCCTCCTAAGTGCTGGGATTAAAAGTATATGCCACCACTGCCCAACAAAAGATTTTGTGTGTGTGTATGTGTGTGTGTGTGTGTGTGTGTGTGTGTGTGTGTGTGTGTGTGTGTGTGTAGATAGGTATGTGTACTTGAGTCTAGGTGCAAGGGGAGGCCAGGAGAGGGTGCCAGATCCTCATCCTCTGGAGATGAAATTACAAGCATTTGTGAGTTGCCCAACGTGATTGCTAAGAGCCAAACTCTTCCTCCACAAGAACAGTACACACTCTCCAGCCCAAGTTGATATTTCACCCACTTTTCACATAAAAAAGAGAGCAGGTGATCGTACCCCTCGTTTGTAGTTTATTGCCCCTGGCATGATGCCCTCTGATTCCATCCATGGCACTTTGGGGTATGGGGCCTTGAGTAACACTTCTCAGCCCTCTGCTGCGAAGGGATGTGGTGGGAGTAAGTGCCGGCATTTGCCCCGTTCCAACATTTAGATGATGCCAGTAATCCTCAGAGGGCGGGGCTTCTTGCTCTGTAGTGGCCAAGGCTGCAGCAGACAGTTTGTGAATATGACCTCTGCATGCTTTCTCTATTTGCTAGGCATGAGGGGTTTTCCAGAAGGGCAGGATTGGGTGGCACTGTGCTGAGCGAGCCTTGCCTTGGAGTTAGAATGGTCCATAAGTCCAAGCCTGGCACTGTTGGCGTGAGGGACTTGAATCTCATTTCCCAGCCTGAAAACTTAGGGACTTTCCACTTACACAATTCAGGTTACTATCCCATTTCCCTGCAGACAAGAAACACCTCACAGGGGCTATGGTTTGGAGGGTTGCCTTAAAGCACAATTGGAACGAGACAAGAGCCGATTAGCTGGACGTGGAGAGGACATTCGAAGAGTGTTTGCGGTGAGAAAGGAAGGCAGAGAGCCACCTACGCAGAGGGTGCTATGGAGAGAAGGGAAGCAAGGGAGACCAGGAGGAGGGTCTAGGTCTACCTCCACTTCTGCCTTGTTGGATCACTTGCAGGGGAGACTCAGCTTCCTCATCTGTAAAATGGGCTAGAAGTCACAGCACCTTCCTTATTTTCCTGGGAACATTTCCTAGAACACGAAACCCACTCAGAAAACCCCATTTAATGACAGCACCTGAACTCTGACAAGAAATTCGAACAATTTGAGAAGACAGCATGGCCCAGAGGGGACAAAGACACAGTGGGCACTGCTATCACCCGCCTCCTGTCCTATGGGTCTTGTGACTACGTAGTCAAGCAGGAAAAGTGTCTCAGCAACACGAGGCCATCCAGGAGTGCGGTGACATGGTTCTGGCTGCTGGGTGAACTTTGGCAAGCTGTTTACAAGAAACCCATCCTCAGGTGTCCTGCAGGGCAAGAACAGGGACTCAAGGGCCCTGTAACTACAGTGGGACATTTGATAGGTTTGTCTGGACCAGCAAAGACTCCTACAGTTTTGCATGCTGGGCTGGGAGAAAAGAGGTGGGGACTGTCACTGAGCCTCTGAGATCAATACCAGTGTGATCGTGTATGCACATGTGTATGCACAAGCAAGTGTGTGCACATGTGTTGGGAGAGGGGGTTGGGGCCGAAAATGCAAACCCAACAAAAAAACGATGGGGTGATGAGGGTGCTGTCCCTCAAGCATGATGTGCCCATTGGCACCTGGAAATCAGAGCTGCCTACAGCTTCTGGGTGCTAAAGACTACAGGCCTGCACCACCATGCCTAGTTTTATGTGATGCTGGGAACCAAACTCAGGGCTTTGTGCATGCTGGGCAAGTGCTCTACCAACTGAGCTACATCTCCATCCCTGTAGACACACACACACACACACACACACACACACACACACACACACACACACAAAGGGGCTGGAGAGACAGCTCAGTGATTAAGAGTACATACTTTTGGTCCAGATTAGAGGGTGTGGCTTTCATTATGTGACGTGTGTGTGTGTGTGTGTGTGTGTGTGTGTGTGTGTGTGTGTGTGACTTGTTGACTCTTAAAGTACTTGGAGCCTGTAAGCCCCCTGGGGTTTCTCTTGTGCGCCCAGAGGAACCCGAGCCCTTCCCAAGCCACCATCTGCTCATTTCCTTGTTTCCCTCCTGTGTCACTATGTCCCTGGCCTTGGGCTGCTGTCAAACTCCAGACCTCTGCTTCTGCCCCATGCTTTGTAGGTGTTGAACCCGGGATTTCCCCAGCCTCAGTGACGACCATCAGCTGGCTGCCTCTGCAAGGGGAAGCGGGAAGGGACCCAGAGATAGGCCACCTCACCTCAGCCATGTGACACTTCCCTGTGGCAGCAGCTGAAAACATCTTGGAGCTTTTCAAACCCTGACAGGATTGGCTCCACTGAGTGATGCTGTTTTCCCCAACCCAAGACCCCAGAAGTAGAAAGGCAACTCTCAGAGCTGGGGCTGAGTTTATGCAATTGCCACTCTTTGCCTTTGCCCGCTCTGCCTCCCCTCTGTGAGACTCTCCCCATCATTCTCCGTCTCTTCCTCCCCCTACCCCCTGTATTTAGCTAACAGCTTTATAGTTGATTGATGTTTTTTAAGATTTGTTTTATTTTTTGTTATGGGGAGGAATATGTACACATGAGTGCAATTGTCCACAGAGGCCAGAGAAGGTGTCAGACCCCCTGGAGTTGGAGTAACAGGCAACTGTGGGCCCCTGACACAGGTGCTGGGAACTGACTCAGGTCATCTTGAAGAGCCATCTTTCCAGCCCCTTAATGGGCAGTTCTTGTTCGTGTGTGTGTGTGTGTGTGTGTGTGTGTGTGTGTGTGTGTGTGTGTAGGAGTGTTTGATGTATGCACATATATGTATGTATGAGAGTATGGTATGCCAGGACATGGTGGTGCACACCTTTAGTACCAGCACTCAGGAGACAGAGGCAGGCAGAGCTCTGTGAGTTCCTGGCCAGCCTGGGCTACATAGTGAGTTTCAGGACAGCCAGGGCTACATAGTGAGACTCTCAAAAGAGAGAGAGAGAGAAGAGAGAGAGAGAGAGAGAGAGAGAGAGAGAGAGAGAGAGAGAGAGAGAGAGAGAGAGAGAGAGAGAGAGAAAGAGGTATATTTGCGTTTGCCGTGTGTGTGTGTGTGTGTGTGTGTGTGTGTGTGTGTGTGTACCTATGAGTGAGCACGGGGAGGCCAGAGGAGGACACTGGATGTCCAGATATTTCCCTCTCAACCTTAGTCTCTTGAGACAGGGTCTGTCAGTTGTTGCAGAATATTTGTTTACACTGTGAAGATGAAGATGTGTCTTTGCCAAGGCACCTTTGATCAGTTTAATAAAAAGCTTAATGGCCTATAGCTAGGTAGAATTACAGGTGGGATTTCTAGGCAGAGAGACAGAGAGAGAGAGAGAGAGAGAGAGAGAGAGAGAGAGAGAGAGAGAGAGAGAAAGAGAGAGAGACAGAGACAGAGACAGAGACAGAGACAGAGACCGAGACCGGGAAGAGGAATCTAGGTGTGGGATTTCACCAGCAGACTTAGAGCAAGTCAGATGTACTGTACTAAGAAGCGGTAACAGAACCACATACCAGAACGTAGCTTTAAAAAATGGGCTAATTAAGTTATAAGAGCTAGTTTGGGAAAAGTCTAAGCTATGGCTAAGCTTTCATAATTAATATTAAGTCTCTGTGTCATTATTGGGGAGCTGGTGATCTAGAGAAAGTCCCCCAAGAAAGCTTCTGAAGTCAATGAACCTGGAGGAGCTGGGCTGGGGTTATGGGGGTTCCTGCAGCCATGCCCAGCTTCTCCATGGGTGCTGAGTTCTAAACCCATGCTAGCATCATCTCTACAATCCACGTCTCGTCTCTCTATAAGGATACTAGCTCTGTGGGCTGAGAGTCCAGTCAGTGGCCTCACTTACCTCCATTCTCTTGTAAAGACCCAACTTCAAGGCAAGGCCACATCAGAGCACTGGGGACTTCAGGAATCTAAGCTATGACAGGGACAGAGTGGGCAGTCAGTGAGGGGACTGAGGGGGCTGGTGCTCAAGGATGAGGGCATTTCTGAAGCGGGTACAGGGACAGGTGGGACGGGATTAGACGGCACTGGGGTTGGATGTGTACGTAGACTCTTATGTGAAATTCAGGATCCGAGGCATGCCAAGGGTGGCCCTGAAGTCTCTTGGGGGGAAAGTGGCCCATTCCAGCTGTGCCAGGGTCACAAAGGCAGTTGAACTTTCTTGTGCTCTTGGTGGTTTGGTATCAACTGGGGACTGAAGATATAAACAGTTACTTACTTCATTGCTCTGACCAAGTATACCACAAGAAGCCACTTGAGAGAGATGATGTATTTCAGTCCATAGCTTGAGAGTACAGTCCATCGATCATGGTAGAAAGACATCATGGAGGGAATGTGAGGAATCTGGTCACATTGTGTCCCTAATCAGAAAGCAGACAGAGATAAATATTTGTTCTCCTTTTTCCCCTCTCATTCAGTCTAGGCCCTGAGCTCATGCGATGGTACTGCTCACATTCATGGTGGGTCTTCTTACCTCAGTTTACCTCTCTGAAAACACCCTCATAGACACACCTTATCAAGTTAATGATGGAGATTGAACATCACAGACAAGCTCTGTAGGGCCCATCTCTTGGGTGGCATTGGCAATAAAGACGGGTGACCTCCTTTAAATCCGGAGGAGCAGCTGGCATTACCAGCATGCCTGGCTTCTCTGGACAGGGTCAGGGCAGGTCACACAGTCTATCCCAGAACCTGGGTGCCTGCCACAACCAGTCAGGTTTGTTAGCCCCACCAGGCAGTCTTGCATGCTCAGCAGGAAAAACAAAACCAATAATGTAGAAGGTGCTTGAGTCATGCTACCTTATCTGAGGAGACATGAACCCTGGAGACCACGGCAGAGGAACCTCCTGAAAAGAGAGAGTGATCCAGAAGACCATGGTGCTTCCAGAGGACAAGCTGCAAAAAAGACTGCCCTTCCTTGGAGCTGGAGCCAGGTCCCTGGGGAGCCCTAGATGGAAGTTTCCTCAGTGGGCTTTGAACGCAAGGCTGTGACCCCACACAACCTGGATTCAGTCTGAGCTCTTCATTTTCCTCCTCCCAGATATTAACTATCCCTCCATCTATGCAATGTGCATGGTCATGTGTCCCCGGCTCTCCCACCCCCACAAACTAATCATTCCAGGACACATGCTCACCACTTCCTGTGTCGTGCTTGGGTGACAATCAATTTGAAGGAATCAAATTATGCAACAGAGAAAGCTGAGTAGAGCTCTGGCCAAAGTCACTTCTAGACCTGGGGGGGGGGGAGCAGGTCTCCGTGGAGGAGAGGTGTGTGAAACTAGGGACAGAGTTTGGGCACCGTTCGTGTCCTGAACAGTCCCCTGCCAATGGTGGATGAGCTGGGGATTCCCAGGAGGGTACCAGGGCCCGAGAGCCTCCAGCTCTTTCCTCTGTTACATGTTCAGCCTACTTGGGACCAGTCTCAGGCTGCTCATGCAGTGGAAACCCAGACCAGACCACCCTCTCTGGTCAGCTCTGCATGCCCACCTCTTCCGGCTTTTATTAGCACCTCCACCCTGTGTGCAGCTATCCAAGGCAGCTTCATGAATCTGTATACCCAGGACACTCCTCAGAATCCCTCCTAGAGCCCATGCATCCTTGCTTGGAAAACATCCTTCCATCCCACAGAATGGCATTCTCAGTGAGGATCTACCTGCCTCCTGCCCCTGGGCCTGTCCCCACATCTCAGTTACCTGCCCCCACGGCCCTCAGCTGGCATCACACATCCAACCTTTAGCTTTGACTTAAGATAGGAGGGTTCCCCATGGCCGTGGTTGTCTTCAGGGTCCTCTCTCAGTCACTACTCACATGACTGAGACTAGCTTAGCTTCTTCCAGAAACAAACCCACTTGTTTCTGACAGTTCAGTTCCTACAGCCTTTCCCATAGTGAGGTCCCTGACACAAAAACTCAAGGTGAGGAGACGTGCCCTGCTCTGATCTACCTCAGATTATTCTATGTTGTGCTGTTGGCTTCCAGAGGAAGCACCGGACCTCAGAATGAGCCTGCTTTCCCTGTGGTCATAACCAGCCCATGCTAGGGCACTTCAACTCCTACCACTGTTGGTTCCTGGGAGCCTCTTGGCTCTGATTCTCCTGCCTGAGGCCTGGCTAGGAAGAGAAAGAGTTCTCCTTGCTCCTGGACAGTGCAGGGATTTTCCCGCCGGAGAGCAACTGTTGGGTCTGTTTCTGCTCAGACTGGATGCTGATAGCCTCTTGTCTTCTGAGCATCCTTGAAGAACATCAGGGACAGAAGCTCAGGCCTTCTCTGCAGTTTCCCACTCTGGCTCCAGATGTTTCAGCATCAGGAAGATGTGTGTGGGGCACTTGGTGGGCTGGGAAGAACTATTAGCTCAGGCGGAGACCCATGAGGTAGACCAGGGAAGAGGAGGGAAGCAAGGAGAGGTGCCGAAGCCCAGGAAGGTGGGACAGCTCTTGTTGCTAGGGTAACCAGTTCTGACACAGACCCTAAAGAGAATATCTTCATCACGCAGAGGCCAGTCCTGGCTGAGGCAGGTGTGCTGGAAGCCTTTGTCCCATCCAAACCTCTCCAGATCTCCACCTTGAGGAGGGTAACTGCCACTCATCTGCTTGGCACTGCCCTTTTCAGATCGTCAATATGACCTGGATGGTGTGACCACCACATCCTATGATTCTGATCCTTAAGTTTTTCCAGAATCCATTTGATTTTCCCTATTGTTGCCACCAGAGTCCCAACTGGTCAGCACCATTTTCCAGCTGGTGACATGCCCTCCGTCCTTCCCTCCCTCTGGTCTCAGCAGCTGAAACTATCTTTTCAAAAGCTAATCAAATCCCAGGACCACCTGTTCGAGACCCACCACCCCTCAGTACCCATAGAACCAAGTCCCTGTTCCTGACCGCAGCCCCAAAGTCCCCTGGGTTGTGGACTTCCACCACATCCCCATCCCCTTGAAGTTCCCATTCTTCTTCCCTCTATCTCTGGCTCCGTTCTGGTTCCTCTTGGTCCCTCGGGATGCGTTTAGCAAACTGCTATGTTTTTGTTTTTGTTTTTGACAGGGTCTCACTGTGTAGATCTGAATGGCTTGGAACTTACTATGTAGACCAGGCTGGCCTCAAACTCAGAGAAGCGTGAGGACCCAAGTTCCATCCCTAGAACCCATTTAGTGAAAAAAAAGTAGTATGTAGTGATGAATGCTTGTCAACCCAGGCCTGGAGAGCTAGAGATAGGCAGGTCCCTGAGGATCACTGGCCACCAGCCTAGCCTCATGGGTGAACCCTAGCAGATCTCAGTGATAGGCCCTGCCTCACAAAACAAAGCAAATGGTTCCCCAGGAATAACAAAAGTTAGATGGGTTCAGAATGTCTGGAGATCTAAGGCTCACGGAGGGGTCAGACCTGAGTTTTGGTGGCAGGCAAGGGGTGTTGATTAAACAACCCATGATATGAGAGGGAGGAGATGCAGCCAGGAGTTAAAGGAATTCAGGTTAAGAAAGCCTAACCCCAAAAAATCCAGACTCTGGAGTGCTACAAAGTGTTACAAGTGTGTTACATGGTGCTACAAGTGTGAAATTCCATGCCTTCCTTGGTGGGTCAGGCCGCAGGCCAAATGCAGTAAGAGCCTATTGCGTATAAGATTCACACAATACATAAAGGAATTTCCTATATCGACTTGGGCCTGCCCTCTAGATAGCTCATTGTATATACACGAATATTTCTAACTCTTCTGGTCCCAGGTATTTCCAGCAGGGCACGTTCTGCCTAGAGTAGTTAAGTAGCCCGAGTGTGACCACAGAGGGGAAAGCTACATGGGAAAAAGCCATATGAAGCCATACACCAAACACACTGGAAGCATGGCTTGTGTTCTTCCACGCTCAAGAGTGAGACCTGGGAAGCCCGGTGGGCAGCCCTGTGAGGAAGGGGTGTGAGGCTGAAGTGTGTAACAGGAAGCTCATGTGGACATAATGAAGGCCTGGGAGGGTGGCAGCAGGGACAGGTGGAGATGAGTGATGTCTGCAGAGGAGCTAAGGCAGAACACTTCCGGATCTGATCACAGAGGCAGGACAAAGCAGGCCAAGGGCCTGCCTGCTGATTGCTTTGTGGGAGCATCATCTGCAGCCCGAGGCTGCCAGACTCAGGAGATAAAGAATTGAGGTTTAGTAGTTGCAGTTGCTCAAGAGAGAAAAGGGAAGTCTACTCAGATACCATCAAATTAAAGAAAAACACAAAAGGGACGGTCAATTCCCAGATAAGATCTTCCCAGGGAGCCAATGTTTGCCACAGAGGACCTTTGGAAGAGCCTGTGACTTCTAAGATCTATGGAGGGAGGCCATCCATGTCCGATTAGAATTGTGTGTGTGTGTGTGTGTGTGTGTGTGTGTGTGTGTGTGTGTGTGTCCCATTCCCACTTGATCTGTCCCATGCTGACCTCTCTGTACATCCTAGCATATCAGGCAGGCATGTATCTGGTGTGTCCTGCTTCTTGACACTGGGAATCAGAAATAGCAATACATCTCCCGCTCCTGGTGGGTTGTTAGGCTAACAAGGGGGACAGAGTGTGAGCATCTGCAGCCGAGGCCGTCAGATGGTTAAATAGGCTTTATAGAGGAGGGAGGGGCAAGGATTCTATCTCGTGAACTTTTCCATGGACATGAGAGCAAGTTGGACTTCCCTCGCCATGGCCATGATGCTTCCTAGATCCAGGAGCACAGCTCACAGGGGGAAAGGGACAGAATCCCAGGACCCCATGTTTGTTCCTGGGACCCCTTTGGAAGGCCATGAAAGGAACATGGCCTCAACTCAGCCACTATTTGTGGGCTTGGGGTACCACCTGCTGAACGTGAGAGGAGAACGGGGCTGGGCCAGTCCTTGTCCCAATCCTCCTGGCAACCCACTAACCTCATTACCTCTCCAGAAGAGTGAATGGACACAGGAATGCTGAGTCCTCAGAAATTTCCACCTGACAAGGGCCGCCATCATCTCTGAGGCCCACCTAGCTCCGAGGGCACTTATTCTGTGTCTTATGCTTGGATTTCCCAGGAATGCACTCCCTGGCTTCCACAGGCTCCTGCTGTGGGGTAGGTCTTCATGGTACATAGAACAGACAGGTTTGTGTACAGCCAGTTCTGAACTGTAAATTCCATACCATTTCCCTGTCCCATGGCAGGCACACAGCGGGGGTTCGACGCTTGCTAGGTAAATGAATAAACAAATGCCTATCAGCATCTTAGGTCCCCCTTCACAACTCAGTGCCCAACCCTGCCTCCAGATGCCTCTTCCTGCTCTCCTCCACCCCCAGGTGGAAGTCTCTTTTTTTTATATGTCACAAGATACAGTTCAAACGTCTACCCTAGCACTGGGTTGGCCAGCTTCTCCATAAAGGACCAGTCTGTCGGCTGAGTGGAAATCTGTGGGAACAGGTATAGATCAGGGAGAGAAGGTTAAAGTTAAGGAGTTTAGGGGAAAGTTTTATCTCAGTGTACACTTAAAACTTGCAGGCCTGTGGTCCTGGTGATGGCTGCTGGGGTGGAAAGAAGTCCCAAGACCAGGGAAAGGAGAGAGCCTACCCTCAGGAGTGGGCGGTTGGCGGGAAAGCTTAGGCTATTGACTGACAGGAGCACTTATATTGAATCAGTTGGACCTGTGGCGGGTGGATCCAAGCCGCAACTCCCTGAAGCGCCCATGAATTTTTTAAAGTTAACAAAAAGCAATGAACGTTTTAGGCAGATTAGCATTACCCCTGTTTGTAACCTGCACTGAAATCCTAGTTGTAGCCAAAACAGTTAACAATGTCTGCAAACAGCTGGGGTAGACTCACACCTTTGAGCCGTAGCACCTGGGAACCCAGAAGGATGGTTCTGGTTAAAAGCATGAACACTGTTTCCCCTGTCCAGGGGGCTGGGTGTGTATACATTGGACAGATATGTTTTCAGCACAGTGAGAAGCATTTTAAGTCTGTATCTAGAAAACAACTAAATGAAATGTAAAAGGAAAAGGAAAATTAAAATTTTGAGCCTGTGATAACGGTAGCTAGTGCTTTCTCAAGGCTAGAGTTTAATAGTAATAGTTTATCAGAACTCCACTGATTAATATGTTAAAACTCTGAACTTTTGAAGTCTTAACATCATGTATTATCTTCAAGTCTTATTCTTTGCATATCTTAAATGACTTCCTCATACCTTTAGAACTTGCATTTGTATACCTAATTATTTACTTTGTAATTTGCAACTTACATAAACTTTAAACCTTTCCCGCCATCCAATCATTTACCATGAGACCTAGGTGGCTGATTATTGAAAGCAATCATTGAAAAGCAAATCAATTTAAATAAATAGTAAAAAGTAAAATTACAGCTATTAATAGCAGCATGGTAGCTTGGGTTTGTTTTTTTACAATGAAAGCTGCTTTGTGAATTTTTTTTTTTTTTTTCAGCGTGAAGCCTGTTAGCAAGGTAAACCTGTCTGCCTTTCTCAGCCAGAGACCTAGTAGCTCCGGAAAAAGCAAGGCCTGGTGACCAGGCAGCTGCTGCCTTGCTGAGGAAGGTCAGCTCCCAGCTACTAAACTGATGACAAGCTTCAGCTGGCCATTAACACCATCAGGGACCTGGGACTATAGATTTGACTAGGAAGCAAATTCCAAGTGGCCTCTGTAGCACTTCAAGTGACAGAAATTTACCCGCCACCTGAACAGCCAGCCTGGATCCTCCATGGTGGTCTAGATGGCTTAGTTGGGGGCAGAGGTTGTCAATCTTTGGCTTTCACACAGGGCAGCATCAGCCTTAGGCTACCAGACTCAGAAGGCCTGAAAGCTTTTTCTGTGCAGGAAGAACTTGGAAAAACTGACCTACCTTGTCCAGATAGAGTGGATCAGTCCACCCAACAGTGGGTACAGTTTGAGCCGAGATTTTTCTGTGGAGGAAGAACTTGGAAAAACTGACCTACCTTGTCCAGGTAGAGTAGATCAGTGCACCCAACAGTGGGTACAGTTTGGGCGGGGCCCTGACTGCAGGTGAGGCATGGGCATTCTCTACCCAGTGGTTTGCATTACTGCAATTGAAGTAAGCTCCAGGTGGGGATCATTGCTGTCCATCTTCTTTGGAGACAGCCTCAGCTGCTGTTACCTAAAGCTGGTGTTTTTGTCTGTCGTGGAAGTCTTTTTCATTAAACACTGCAAGTGCTATATTCAGCAAATCTCTCCAAGGAATTTGAGAGCCATTGTTTAATCTATTAAGTATTCCTGGTTTTAAACAAACTTTACTTATTTTTAATTACTTGCTTCAGGCTTAACCTGACAGCCTATACAGAAGGCTAAAAGCTTTTCCTGTAAATGAATTATATTTGTACTTAGCATAACTACAAGTATAGTTCTGAGCAGATTAAGGAATTAGATCATTTATAAGTGAATGACCACTAACTTCATGTCTTAATTATCTTTAACAGTTTACAACCAGTTAGTAGCTTTTCTAAGATTAGGATTTTAGTTTTATCTCTGCCGAGGAGCCTTAAAAATTTGAAGATAATTTATCATCAAAATAAAACTTTAAACCATAATTACAGTCTACAGAGAGACTAGGAACCTTACATTTCTGACCTTTCCTAGTGTACCTTAACAGAATATGACAGTTTCTTGTATGACTCAGTTTATCCAAATAGCTAAAGCTTAACAAAGTTAGCTAGACATACATCTTCAAGTCGGTTTCTGCTAGACTATATAGACCTTAGGAATTTATCAACTTTATTTATCAAACATATCTTGTTCATCAAACATTTTGTTTGTTATCTAAGATTTTCTAGAAGCCTGGCATCGAACACAGTGAGTAAAGACGTAAGTGGCTAGACATACATCTTTAAGTCTTTTGTTGTTGTTGTTAGCCTGAGTAGACCTTTCCAACTTCGGGAATGTATAAACCTGAAGTTTATAACAAAAATAACATTTATTGTTAGTAAGTTCTATTTTCCAAAAACAAGAATTGAAACAAGTTACATATACAGTATGCTGTAACAGATATATTTTTAAACAAGAGTTGAATCCCAGTTACATACAAGCATGTTGTAGCAAATTAAGATGACCTCCGTATAGTCTTTTTTAAACTATCAACCTATTGTTACAAATTTCAAACTAACTTTTTGTTACAGGTTTTATGAAGTTCTTTAGACCAGTGAATTTACAAATCCCAAGAGAAAGAGAGTTTACGAAATAAGTTTAGCCTTGTAAATCTTGAGATAAAGTTTCTACTTTAGCAAAAGTGAGAGGAGAGCATTTAGAGAGTGAAATAAGACCAAGAAAGGGAGTATGAGATGAGCGGCAGTAGTCCCTGGTGGGAAGAGTTTGCTTTGTGGTTGTTTCAAAGTTCTTAGCGTCTTTTCCTGGGAGGTCTTCTTGCTTTGCTTTCTTTCTCCCTGTTACAAAGTCAGGTGGCCCGCCTGACCCAGGACAGAGATTTTATAGGAAACTTTCAAACAACCATGCTTGGGTCTGGAGAGGGAGGGCCATAACCCAACTCCAGAGATATCATATATATATATATATATATATATATATATATATATATATATATATACATACATACATACATACAGCAGAACAGAATAAAACAATTTTTAAAATATTATCCATACCCAAAAGCCATTTGAGTTTCTGGGATTCTGAATCCAGATAGAGGGACTAGAGGAAACAGAGAGCCGGGAAGGCCCAGGGATGAGAGATTTCTGAGAGTGAAGCAGAGAAAATTTAGAGAAAAGGGATTTGGGGTCGTTTGTTTGTGCAGTGGCAGAAGATGTTACAATCTGGGAGAATTTGGGACTGGAGTGCGCCATTGTTGGCCATGGAGCTGTACTGAGGCCAAGTCGTTTGCAGTAACACAGTGAGGCTTAATGGAACCTCTGAGTCTGAGGAGGAAAGGAGGTTGGAGGGGAAGGTGAGGAGAGCCTGAAGGGAAAGACATTGGAGACAGAAGTGAGCTGAGAGACAGAGCAAGCAGCGAAGAGAAGCAGAATGAAGCGGATGTGGGAGAGGCTTAGGGAAAAGGATCACAAAGGAACTCCACCAGAGAGAGGATTCCAATAGAGGGAGAGAAGGAAGGAAGTACCTTAGCAGAGAGATGTCCTGAATCACAGTGGAGAAGCGTACAGAGCGATTCCATGTGATGGGGGCCCAGGAGGGCAGAGCAGGCTTCAGGAGCCAGAGAGACTGAGAGGACACTTACCAGGTGGGTGAGGAGAGCCTGAATGGGAAGGGCCCGTGGTTAGGGACATGAATGAGTTGAGAGAGAGCAAGCAGCAAAGAAGGAGAGGGAAGAGGTTTGGGAAAAGGGCCTCAAACAGAAACCCACCAGAGGGAGGATTCCAATGTCTCAGACACCCAGGAGGACATAGAGAAGCTGCCCAGGGTACCTTCAGGACTTAAAGCAGGCTCCAGTGAGCCAAGGAGAGGTACAAAGGGCAGGGGAGGTGATGAGAGACAAGTGGCTAGTCGTGGTTAGAGGCAGAGTAATCTCCAGGCGTGATCTGAGGACATGTTGGGAGGGACAGCAAGGATGGGAGAGAGAAGAGCAAGTGTCCTGGTGACAAGAATTTCAATCCAGGACATCCTCAAGCAGACTGAGAGACCTGTCAGAGAGAAACGTCCCAAATCACAAAGGAGAGGCATTCCTTTCAATTGGTGGGTGCCTAGTATGGGGAGAGACACGGCCCCACACACCACCAGTGTGACTTTCGTAGCAGGAGTAAGCTCCAGGAGTTGACAGAGACAGAGCAAGTGACTCCCCGGTGACGCTCACCTGAGGACAGAGCGGGTGGAAAAAAAGAAATGTCTGAAGAGACAGACTCTAAATTTTGAAGTCGAATATGATGGGTCGAATATGAAGTCGAATATGACAGGAGCCAGCAGAAACAAATGATCCATAACTTATGAGAGTCAAATCAGCAGCTTGGTTCAGTTAGGAGAAGCCGAGCATCTTGGAGATGGGTCCATTTGTGCCCCTCTGGGTGTTGAGCACCAGATGTATGAAGACATGACTGCACCATGGTATGGTTACAGAGAAGGCTTTTATTGTAGATAATGAGAGAGAGAATAGCCAGAGAATCTGAAAGCATCCTGAGCAGAGAAAGAAAGAACTAGATTGAACATGGCCAGCAGACTGGACATGGCCAGGGCTGTCTCTGGGGAGGGGAAGAGCAGAATAGCAGGGAATAGAGTAGAAAAAAATAATGAGAGAAGCAGGAGCAGAGCAAGAGGAAGAGAAAGAGAGCAAGAAAGAGTAAGAGAGCGAGTGGGAGAGCATGCCAAGAATAGCAGGGTTATAAGGAGAATGAGTAGCTGTGGAGAGAGGAGCCCATAAGCTGGAGGGAGTTTAGGGTAGGGAGAAGGTGAGCAGGGCTAAGATGCTAGCATGACTGGAAATGTGTAACAGGTACCTGTGATACTGGAAGAGCCTGACACCACAGCTAGCCATATGTCCCTTCTGCCAGAGGTAGGGGAAATGGCTCCCTTTGGTAGAGGGGAACCAGCTTCACAAGTTCCTGAGGAATGCTGGCTTTTATCTAACCACCAGGAATCCTCCTATAGTTCAAGTTGAGCTCATTTCTGGATATTTGGATTATCTTTAGTAGTTTGGGGAATTGGAGTTTCCTTTGGACCTAACAACCACCATCATCTTCGTCATCATCATCACTATATGAAATCAGACTTACAGAGTGGGGTGGTTTGAAAGGAAATGGCCCCCATAGGGAGTGGCACTATTAGGAGATGTGGCTTTGTTGGGGTAGGTACGGCCTTGTTGGAGGAAGTGTGTCACTGTGCAAGGGGGCTTTGAGGTCTCCTATGCTCAAGCTACACCTAGTGATACAGTGCACTTACTGTTGTGTGAGTGGATAAAGATATAGAACTCTCAGTTCCTTCTTCAACACCATGTCTGCCTGCATGCTGCCATGTCCCACCATGATGATAATGAACTAAACCTCTGAAACTGTAAGCGAGTCCCAATTAAATGTTTGCCTTTGTAAGAGTTGCAACGGTCCTGGTGTCTCTTTCTAGCAACAGAAACCCTCACTAAGACATAAAGGGAGAGCATTATTACCCAGACTACAACTGGATGAATCGGGAGGAAATTATACTAAGTGAGAGAAGCTAGGCATGAAAGGGGAGACACAGTGTGACGCCACTTAGATCAGGTCCCTAGTTAGTTAAATTTACAGAGGCAGAAAGTAGAATGGTGGTTTCTGGGGACCAAGAGAGGAGGAATGGCATGCTGCTGTGGTGTTTCAGTTGGGAGAGATGGGAAAGTCCTGGAGGTGGGCAGTAGTGACTACTGCTGGGTCACCTAAATGTATATAAGGCACCAACTGTGCACGTGAAAGTGCATGAGCGTCAATTTTTGTGTATTTTATCTCAGTCTTTCCAAAAGCAGGCGCAGTTGGTGTACAGTGAGAGAAAGAACAATGGCCACCATTAGAGACAGTGACTATAAAGGACCCACGAAGCCACCTCGGACTCAAATGTTCTGTTTCTTGATCTGATGGTAGATATCTGGGGGTGTAGATTAATAAATATTTGCTACACACTTGATATGAGTAGGTAAAATTTAAAGTTCTTAAATGTAAATACAGTAGAGGACTTTTTCAGTAATCTGGAGAAAAACTTAAGTCCCGGGCGTAGAGGAGCCAAGTTCAATGACATTCAAAGACATTCAGAGGTCTCAGGAGCAAGATGGATCTGTCTTTGCCCACTCTCTTGTCAGACCGCTCTGTGAGTGACATCTGTCAGGGCCTCGATGAGGGACATCACAACCATGTCTGAGATAGATCAGAGACACTTGACCCTCTCAAAGGCACATGGCTGGGACTAAGCAATATCAAATAGTCTTAGGAATGCTAATTGACTGTGCCTTCCGTGTACACACACTTTTGTCAGGAGCGAGAGGGTCAGTGCTTAACTGAAAATTGATGTACACCTCTCCTTGTGGCTGTTAGGTCCAAAGCACCAGCCCCCAAATGGCCGCGCTGGTGACATTGTCCTGAAGAAGAGGACTTTCGCCAGGTAATCAGAAGGAATGTTACTGGATAAACAAGCCTAAAGGCAAGTTTCTGTTTACTGGAAAAGTAGATATCATAAGGCAGTTTCTGTTTACGAGAAACTTCCCTTACTCAGCCCCAAAGGTCAACAACCTTGGACAAAGACATCTAGCTCCCGGTCAATTCACACAGCCCATCTCAGCTGACACAAAACATCTGCTTGCTCCTCCCCACGCCATGTTGCGCCTCTCTCTGCCTCCTGAGAGATAGATAGCCTTGGCAATTCGATTCCCGATAAACCCCTCTCTCTACCCATGAAGCAGCCTAGTCCTGCAGTTCTTGCCCTCATTTACAGAGCTCAGCTGCTTTGATCAGGTAAGTCAAGCAGCCCCTTCCTCAGCTGTCCCCTGCGGGCAGTCCTGCTGAGTGATAAAGGTGCATCTTATTGTCACCTTGACTGGATTTAGAATCATCATGGAAACACAACTTCCAGTGTGTCCATGAAGGAGTTTCTTGGTTGGCTGAGGTGGGAAGACCCATGGGAAATGTGCATGGCGCTATGCCGTGGGTTAGGGTCTCAGACTACATCCAAAGGAGAAAGCTAGCTGAGTACCAGCGTTTGGGGCCTTCTGCTTCCTGACTACAGACGGCCTCACACTCCCGGTGCCAAGGCTTCCCCTCTTGACGTAAGTCCAGGGAAACCCTTTCTCCCTTACGCTGCGTCTGTCAGGGATTTGAACACCACACAGAGGGGTAACTAATCCTAGCTATTTTAAGCACTCCACGACCACTTGAAGGAAACGCTTGCCTGACAACAGCAAGCCAGGCTGCTGTGGAAGCCATGACTGCTGCCTCTGGAGGCTTTGCGGCAGTCATGATCGCTCCAGGAAACTCACGTCAACTGTTGGAGACCGGTGGTGGGTGTTGGCTTCTGAGTTCAGGCCTTCTGGTCTTCAAGTCTCAAAACAACCTGGTAAGCTTCTAGTTCTCAGGGCCCAGAGCATGCTTCATGAAGGCTTAGAGCTTGCTCAGATCGGCCTAGAGCTACAGCTTTCTGCCTTTAAAAGCTTGGAGCCACAGTCTTCTTATTGTCAAAACTTAGAGCCACAAGCCCAGCCCATAAGCCGCTTGCTTTCAAGCGCTCAGGACTGCAAGCACAAACCAGTCTTGCCCATGTGTAACGTTTATCTGAACAGACAAAAGAACTCCACTGGGGCACATCTACGGTCCCTGAGAACAGAAGGAAGCTGTTCCTGTCCCGCTCTGCTTTAGCTGTCATGGCTGCCTGGTTTTGTATCAACCCATAGTTCTATTTTTACAGGTTGACTACTGTCAAGTTCCGATAAGATTCCACTTTTAGGCCCTTGCTGGGTATGACCTGGATGGTTCCACAGGAAGCCCCAAGGTTGAGGTCCCAGTTGTCAGGGGCTCAGCTGAGCTTCCAGGGGTTGGGGTAACTAATGGAAGTGTCAAAGAACCAAGCTGCCAAGCCTCTGATGGCTTGCTGGGTGGTGGAACCAAGGGGCCAATCCCAGAGGACACAGCCATTTCTCTACTGTTTCCCCTGTAGAAGGTGGATGGAGGGTCAGGTGGGTCACCACATACGTGACTTCCTTCATTGTTGAGAGAGCCCAGAACAAAAGTTTTGGCAGTCTAGGGAGGTCCTGGAAAGGAAGGACACAGGCATGGGGTCAGGGCCAGAGCTGGAAAGGGGACAGATGTCTTCAAGGCTTTTCTCCTTCTCCCTGGGGACACCTCAACTGAGGTACACCTTGAAACCTCAGTCCAAGGTGTCAGAGAGGGATCCAGGCATGGAGCAACTGGCTAGGAACACAAGGGTGCGGAAGAGCGTGACAGTCTGGAGCACCCAGTCCTTGACTTCCGTGCCCCTCAGAAACCTCAGGGCATTGGCTGGGCCTCCATCTGGGGTGGAAGTCAGTCTTCCTGCATGAGGCCTACCAGACACACTTTGGAAAGTGCCTAGGCCTGGAAGCTGCACAAGTTTTAACACAAACCAGCTCCTCACCACAGTGAGTCTTTTGGTGGGCAGTGGGGTTAGACTTTTCCTGGGGACAGTAAATGAAGCTTCTGAGCTCCCTGGTGACAGAAACCCTTGCCAGACTGGAAAGCTCTGAGCCCTGCAGGCCTCTTCCAGCCCTAAATCCACAGAGGACCCAAGCAGATGCGGAGCAAACACTGGCCACCTCACTTGGACTTCCATGCTGAGAACTCTCCTCCACCTGGGCACCTGGTAGCCAGAGCTGGGTTGGAACCCCTTCCTGAATTCCCAGCCCCCGCCAAGCAGAAGAGGAGAGTTCATGGTAGGAGGCCCAGAGGGGCATTCTTCAAGCCCGTCCTCTCCAGCCTCAAGTTATTCCCTCCCGACCTTGCCACAACAAAAAGGCATCACACTGGGTAGAAGTACCCAAGACAACTCAGGGTCTGAGGCTTCTCTATGGTCATTCCAGCCTGGGATTTCCCTGCCAGGGTGGAGTACTGCAAGCTAAGCCTGGACAGCCTGCCTTTCCTGTCAGGGAAAACACACACACACACACACACACACACACACACACACACACAAAACAAACAAACAAACAAACAAACAAAAACAGGCCAACCTGGTGGCTGTGCCCAACCTGGTGGCTATGACAAAGGCAGAGAGTTCTCACATACAGGGCCTCCCACGAGTGCCCCCTAGAGGAATTTCAAGTGAGCAAGTTTGGCAATAAGATTTCTAGGATGGAGAGCTGTGGCTCTCTGTCACCTCTACCCTCTGCGCTGGCATGAAAGGTAACACAGAATGTCCCCAAAAGCAAGCATTCTGTCAGCAGCTGTTCATGGACAGAGAAGGACGTCGTCTCTATGGAGAAGGATGCCGTCTTACCTGTCTTTCCATGGTGTTCAGAGACACCTTCCACGGCATCTTGATGGAACCCTTAACTACCAGAGGACAAGCTAGTACCATTTTTAAGGGGCTGCTCCACGTCTGCCTTGACTTTTGAGTGCTCATGGGTCCATGGAGCCAGTCCTGAGGGACAGCCCAGTCTGCCTCCAGCTGCCACAAAACAGTTTGGACACCATTATCCTCTGCCACTTGCCATACCACCACATTCACCTGAAAGTGAGGAGCAGAGCAGGTTTGGAAATGCCCTGGGGTGGAGACTTCCTGGATGCTTCTCTCCTAGAGGGCAAGCTGTGTGGCTTGTGGGTTTTGTTTTCGTGGTGGCTGTTTGGGTGTTCTGTTTTGTTTCCATTTACAATGGGCATAAATGTGTTGACTTAACTGGCAGAGATGAAGACTTCATGGGTGACTTTATCAAAGTAGAGTACAGAGAATTCTGCAACAGTCCCCAGAGGATGCCAGTGCCCAAGTCATGTCAAAGGACAGTGAAAGTGTAGTGCTCCAAACTCAGAGCTGGAGTCTTAGGGGATTCAGACCTGCCACTCAACCGTGGACCGGACCACTGTCTAAAGGTCCTGCAGAGTGTCTGCTGGCCAGCCCGGGGAACCCGTTAGTGAGCCATTTCTGTCGTAGACCTAGGACTGCCAGGAGCATCAAAGCCACTGGGAGCCTTGGAGGAGCTATGCATCTGCCCTTCCCTGTGCAAGCATGGGCTGGATATGGTACCTGTGGCCCTGTGTGTGTTTAGACCCGTGGCCGCTGGAGTGAGCTTGGTCCTAGCAGCGAGCTCTGTGCTGCAGCAAACTTGCTTTTTCACAAGAGAAGGAACATCAAGACATTCCTTTGTCCTCTGTGCTGAGCTTTGTTCCAGTCCTTAAGATCTGAAAAGCTGTTGTCCTTGATGTTGAGGGATGAAGCCAATAAACAGCTGCAAGCGTTTGTCTGCCTGATTCTGCAAAAACACGAACAGGTGTATAGGTGTATATGTTAGCCTGATTTTATTCATGCTGTGACAAGTGCCATGACCAAAGCAACTTGGGGGAGGAAAGGGTTTACTTCAGGTCACAGTCGATCATGGGGGACGTCAGGGCAGGAACTCAAACAGAAGTGTGAAGCATGAACAATGGAAAACCGCTGTGTGCTGGCTGGCTGGATCCTAGGCTTGTGCTTATCCAACTTTCTTATACAGTTCAAGACCATCTGCCCAGGGCATGGTACCGCCCAGAGTGGGCTGGGCCCTCCGATATCAAGGAACAATCAAGACAATTGTTGTGGTTGCTCCCGCCTTTCGGAGGCAAAGGCAAAGAGATCTTTGTGAGTTGGAGACCAGCCAGGCTGCACAGTGAGATCCTGTCGCTAGCACAGAAACAGTCAGGACCACCCCACCCTAGACAAGCCCACAGGTGAATCTGACCTGGACAGGTCCTCATTTGAGTGAGACCCCTTTCTCAGGGGACAACAGGCTGGTCAAGTTGCCACTTAAAGCTGACTAGCACATGTGTGAAAGTATGGAGACATATTAAACACATTTCACTTATATAAACTATGGTGGATGATTTTATGTGTATATATATATATATATATATATATATATATATATATATATATATATACATATACATATATATATTTATTTTAAGTGAGGTACTGTTTCCAAGGCTTTGACCTGCAAACCACAGGATACACTTCATAAATATGCCAGCGACTTTCATTAAATAAGGTGACCTGCACACATAGTGTCACTTGTAGGGAGACCTCTTTGGGCCACTAGCCACCTGCATTCATTTTCACTTTGAGTCAAGATTTGAAATTCATTCCATGTTAGGCAAGGGATGGGTATCTGAAAGAGGCGGCAGGAGATGGGTGAGAGCCCCTGTGGTACACCCACAGCAAGGACTCCACTGGGCCCTAGTCTGACACTGTTCCCCAAACTAGGAGGTTGCCAACAAAGACATGTTGCCACTGACTATGAGCAAAGAATCAAGGAATTTCCTGTCAACTTTACATGTCTGGAGTGTCCTGTGTGGGTGGGGACGGTGGACATGACCATTTCACTTATGCATTGCGCATGGAGTTATGGGGCATCTGGATGATGTGTTAATTTTCTCAAACATGAGATATTTGGGGGAAAACAGTTTACACAATGTGTGAAGAGATACTCCTTTGAATTTCAAAGCCACATAGCATGGTGGATCCAGTGATCAGAGGCCACCTGCTTTGTGTGGCTGTCCCATGTTTATAGTGAAAGCCTCTCATGGGTTCACACGATTCCTCCCCAGTGCCATTTGGTACCAGTTACTATGGCATAGCTATTACATGGGTGAAAAGAATTACAAGTACTTAATTAAACACCACTGCAAACCAAGGGTGTTCCATCTACCTGCTGTCCACCTCGAAGACTGTATCAGTCACTCCCAGTCAGACTGTGGTTTTTCCTGACTTTCATTTTCCGATGAATGAAAGAAAATACCAAGTAAAACAGAACTTGCTAGTGTCTGAAAATCAGGCATCTGCCCTGTCATAGACTAAAAGCATAAGATTTGAACACTGATCTCCAAGAAAAGACCGATAAGGCCAGAGGTCGGCAGGTGTTTTTGAGCCTGCTCCTGACCCGCTCTGCTCATCCTGAGCTGACGACTGTCCCTGCCCAGGAGTCCCTCTCCTGGCTGTCCGGCCTCCTGCTTCTGTATTTCTGTGCTTCTGGACTGGGAGATGAGAAGTGACCAGTGTGTCACTGATGCTGCCCTTCTCTAAAAACAAAGGCGGACACTTCATTCATTGTATTTTTCCACTCAGTTGTTTTGTGTTTTTACATACTGTATCACAATATCACTCACACACATTTTATCACTCACTTCTATGACTTTGTTTTTGGTATCCCTTTAAATTTGCCCCGAATGAGCAGCTCACTCACCTCATCTCAACCCCACCAGCCTCAGAGTTATTCATTCTTTTGTCCATTCATTTATTCACTTCACACCCAGTCAGGAGGTGTGAGCCATGGCTGGCACTGGGGGAGGGGAATGGAGGTAGACCCTGACTTGCCCTAGGACCAAGTTGGGGGCAGGTCACAGTGGACTCTAAGGCAGGGACGAGAAAGGGAAGCAGACCCCCAGGGATCCAGAAGGCTTCTGTTGCTTACTGAGGGTTGTGAACTTAGGTTTTTCCCTCAAAACCCTTCTGGCTTGTAGGTGCTTCTAGAAAAATACCACAAGGGGTCCCCAGGCTTGACAAGGCCACCAGTAGCTGATTTGCATAAGGCCACATGCTGAGCAGTGGTGTCCTTGGGGTCCACCCTAGTTCTGCCTGACTCTGGGCTCACGCTGGGGGCAAGGGAGGTGACTATTGCCCCCTGTTCCTCCAGAGGGGTCAGGGAAGGTGGCATGGAGGAGACCATTCTTGGACTGAGACTAGAAGTGTATGTGAGAGCTGACCAGGAGGCAGTCGGGTACAAGTGTCCTTGGCAGAAATAAATACCGTGCGTATTATCAGAGACTCATGTCCGCAATTCTGAGAAGCCGGCGAAGCTGCTTATGAAAGGGCATTGGTGCTTCCTCATTCTGCTCTCTGTTTCCTCCCGACGTGGCACAAATAAATAGGAAACGCCTAAGGCTCGCTGCTACTTGGAGGCTCCCGGAGGAGGCTGCCTGAACCCAGTGCAGAGGTAAGGCTTCCTGCTGCAGAGCAGAGATGGGTTCAAAGGAGGAGTTGTGGGGTCTCCAGGACAGAGAGGGACAGGAGGAGAAGGAGCTGGGGTGGTATCTTGCTCCAGGGACCTGAGGAGGTAAGACTTGGCCCCTCTGGGAAGACTAGGTCCCCAACCCCGAGGCAGTTTGTAGGGGAGGAGGCACCCAGGACTGTACCAGCTGGTGACACAGCCAGAGCTCTAGGAGGGTTAGGGTTAGGGCTGCTCTGGGGCTCTGTGAGGGTCAGTTTCGTCACTGGAGGTCTGGTGGCAGGGAGGACTCCCTTGGAAGCTCTACCTGGGGGTAAACACTCTGTTCCATCTTACTCTGCCACCCACAAGTTAGTTCTGTCCTTGTCCTGGGCTTTCAGGCACCCTTCTGTGGGACAGGGAGAGTGGAAGACATAACCCCTCTGTTTCAAATTAGAAATGAAGGGAGGAGAAGCAGAGAGAGAGAAAAAAAACAGAGAGACAGACAGAGAGAGTGCTGGATAACCTGGTTATCTCTGGGCCCTTCCCAAGTGAGCTTGACAAGTTACATCCAGTCCCATGGGAGGCTCTATATCTCCTCCTCTATCTCCAGCACTTCTTTATCCCAGGTCCTGTAGGTAAGTTCTCTCTCTCTCTCTGTCTCTCTCTCTCTGTCTGTCTCTCTCTTTCTCTGTCTCTCTCTGTCTCTCTCTCTCTCTCTCTCTCTCTCTCTCTCTCTCTCTCTCTCTCTCTCTCTCTCTCTCTGTTTCTCATCACACTGTGCTCTGAACCACTATAGATAATTTAGATTCAGGACGAGATGTGTGTGTTCTGTACCTAAGGTGCTGGCTGGGAGATGTCTCATCACACAGCAGGGGACCTGTCCCTCCTGGACGATGATATATTCAGCAGCTCTGCTGACTGGAGTCAGAGACAGCATAATCACTGTCACATCTCACAGCTCACAAACTAACCGGCTCATAGGTCCTGCAGGCTGTGTCCCACAGGTCGTACAGTAACCATTGTTTGAGAGACATCTCATGACCTGTGAACCCAAGAATTTGCTTGAGGCTCAGGCTCCTGCCTCTGCTCAAACCCAGCACACAGTGCCTTGGAGCCTAAGTTGGCAATGAGAAGGGACCTTCACCTACTTCTCTGTGGTGCAGCGCCTCTCCTCTCCCTACCTCTTTCTAAAGGGCTTTCCAAGAAGACTCCTTCTCCGTCTGCATGGGCTGCAATGTCGTTTCAGACCCTACCATGTGATCGGCTCTAACAAGTCTTCTGCTGGACCCTGACATCCGGTACTGGAAGCCGAGGGGTGTCGGTGATGTTGCCCCGTGAGCTCCTCCATTGCTGCTGCCCTCTCTGCATCTGACCCCCGACCTCCATCCTTCCCTGGTGAGTCCCTGGGGTCTCCTAGGACATTCTGTCTGTCTGTCTATGCCAGGAATCTTAGTGCTAAGTCACGGGGCCCACGGGGCCTGGGTATGTTCCTTCACCCAGGCTTGCTGAGTATAGAGACACCTGTTCTCAGGCTCCATCTACTGCTGGTGGCCTGTCTGCACTTCAGGAAAATGTCTCCCTTGCGGCCTTTCCTCTAAATCAGTGTTTCTCAACCTGTGGGTCGCGACCTTTTTGGGTCATAAGGCACTTTCACAGTGGTCACCTAAGATCATTGGAAAACACAGATAACTATGTTACAATTCATAACAATAGCAAAATTACAGTTATGAAGTAGCAATGGAAATAATTTTATGGTTGGGGGTCACCACAGCATGAGGAACTGTATTAAAGGGTCACAGCATTAGGAAGGTTGAGAACCACTGCTCTAGACCCTCTTGACCGGATTTTGTGATGGTATCACTCAGTCTCATCTGCCTAAGGACTCACCTCTCAGCTGCTTTCTGCAAAACTTCTACACACTTCAGCAGCCCTGGGAGAAATATATTAAAATTTATTAACCCTGAAATCCTGATTGCTTTGGCAGCACTGACCACAGCACCAGCAGCCTGAAAACAGCTCCTTTGATTTCCTAGGTTCCTTCACACTGTGCAAAGTAAGGGGCCGGGAACCTTGAGCATTCTTCCTCCTCCGTAACTGACCCTCTGTCACCCTAGGACCACATGCCAAATCGTAAAAGGATCCCATCCGCTCTCAGGGACACAACTTTCTTTCCTTTTCTGTAGGAGTTTTCCCACTGTGTCTCTATTCACAGAAACTGCTTTTATTGAAACTCACCGTAAATATGACCTGATGAATTGTTTCATTCCCATGCCTTGAGTTTTTCCACCACGACAGAGGGTGAGTGCCTGGGTGTTGGCAGGTGTGTGTGTGTGTGTGTGTGTGTGTGTGTGTGTGTGTGTGTGTGTGTGTGTGTTCACACAGGGGGCTGACTTGTAGCTTCACCAGACAGGTTCCTGGGCCTGGCTGTAGGGTTTTCCCTCCTTAGAGGCCCTGCCAGAACATTTTTGCATATTCAGATTCTGACTTTATTAATTCATATCTCTCTCTTCGTAGTTTCATGGTGAGTAAACTTTGCACTCACCCCTGGTAACTCTCCCCCCAACCCATCCATCATTTTTAGTTTAATGTGCCAAGCTGCTCATGTCCCAGTACTATAGGAGAGGGCATGGTTCATCAGTGTTTAGTGTCAAAGACACCTGATTGATTAAGGGTTAGGATAATCTAGAATCATGGATGCTGCAGACATGTTACTGCACTTGTGTGTCTATTAGTAGATGTTCAGAAGTGGCTGCTTTTAAATTATCCAATCCCATCTGGAGAAGGAAGATCAAATCCTCTGCTGAATTTGAAAAGTTCTGGCTTCAGCACATTCCACCTATTTGAACTTATTTTTTTGAGGATCTCAGAAACATGGGCTTATTACCCATGGCTTTGGGTTAGTGAATGTTTATAAACAAACAAACAAAAAAAAAAACACTGCTTACAGAAGTGTTGTCTGAACACACCACAAACAAGTAAACAAACAAAAAAAAACCCCAGAGTGGCCATTTGGCATGCCAGTTAAGTCGTTTCTAAGGAATGCATGGTGGAAAATGTCCGCAGCATTTAGACACAGAAGCGATGGAGAGGACCAAACCCTTTTCAGATGAAGAAACCATCTCCAAAATGTGTTAGTGTTTGTCCAAAGTAACCAATACCATCCCATTGGTATAAAACAATACAAAATAATCAACAGAAAATACCAGTAGTTCTAATGCGACTCTCAATGTCAATGTACCAGTCTTGGCTCCCATTAGAATATAGTTATTTTTTCCACACTAGTATTCTAAAAACCAAGATTCCATACATAATATATCTATATTATGTAATTTGTATATATAAATTAAAATACAAGCAGATGTTGAGCTGATGCTCCCCGAGGGGGTGCCAAGTTCACCTCTTTCCATAAGGATTGATGGGATGCAGAGGACTCTTCCGGCTCGCCTCTTGGCCAGCACCACACTCGCTTCCACAGTCTTTCATTAGTGAGACCCGTCAGCTCCCACTGCTGTGCCCAGTCCACTGTTCAGGAACCTCTGGCAGAGGCTCTGGGCTCTTCACCAGCATCTGGTCTCCTTTCATTCACTGTCATCCACTTGAGTAAAGCTACCCCTCAGGGCCATGTTTCCTTTCCTTTTGAGATTCAAGGGATGATTCACCTCACTCCACACAGGCTGCCTTTCTCAGGTCCCCAGCATTTGTCAGTCTCTCCTACTCCAGAAACCTCTTCCCCGCTTTGCTACACACACAGGAACCTTTCCCGCCACACTTTCTCAGGCTCTCCAACCTGGCTTTGTCCTGTTTTTTTCCTTGTTTCCCCTGAAGACTGGAACAGTTCCTGTCCTCTTGGTCACTGGTCTTGCAGCATCTCTGGCTTGAGTCATATCCCAGAGGTGTGTTTAAAATATTAGCAATGGAGTGAGGGGAAGAGGGAGAAGAGGGGGATCTGTTTGGGGTATGTAAAATGAATAGAAAATATCTTAATGATAAAAAATAAAATAAATAAATAAGCAAGCAAATAAATAAATAAATAAATAAATAAATAAATAAATAAAATATTAGCAGGTATTGTCATCCCACTGAAAAAGCTTCGGAAGGCGACATCTCCCTCCCCTCCGAGTCTCAGTGCACAGGATGGAGTTCCTCTTTGTCCTGCTTCATGGTCTTCATCCACATGTTTGAGGGCCAACCCAGTTAGTCCACGTACCGTGTTTACTTACCTGTGATGAAAATACAGTTCCCTGGGTTACTGTTCTGTTTTTCCTTTGTCAGGGTTAGGACGTCTAGTGTCACATAAAATGTTTCCATCAACTGTCACTGGTTAGTTTGCTCTGTGTGTGTGATCATGGATGCACGGGTGCATATGTGCATTCGTGTGGAGGCCAGACGACACCCTTGGGTGTCCTTCCTTAGGTACAGTCCACCTTCTTTTGGAGACAGAGTCTCTTGCTGGCCTTGAACTCAGGAGTAGACGAGGCCGGCCGGTCGGCGAGCCCCTGGGATCTGCTTTTGTCTCTGTGCCTCCAAAGTGCTGGGACCAAAAATGCATGCCACCACACTTAGCTTTATCTTCATGTGGCTTCTGGGTCTTGACTCAGGTCCACATGCTTGCAGCGCAGGCCCTTTTCCACTGAGACACCTCTCCAGCCTTGTCTTCTGGTTCGGGTTTTGTTTTGCTTTGTGGTTTCTGGTTTCAACGTTTTACTCAACCCCCAAGATTAAAGATGTGTTTTTAATGCTCTTCATGTTTTAGTTTGGAGTTTCAGATCTTTAATCTTCCCTGAATTTGGAATAGAGGGTATGATGTAAAGAAACAATTTAACTTAAACGCATGGTCCCCTCATCAACCACAAGTCACCAGTCACAAGTGTTTAGAACCTCTCCCTCTCGGTGGCTGGAGACAGCATTCCATTTCTGAGATCTGACACACTTGGTTATATTCCTTACCATATTTATTTTATGCCTTCTCTACAGTTACTTCCTTTTCTTTGCAAATGCAGCATGCCTCTGCCTTCTGTTTCTTCTGATTCAGAATCAGCTCATCCAGGGCATTAAAAATCCTTCTATATCCTTCATTTCTGTTGCACTGAGCTTCAGGATTGTTCTCAGCATAACTGGTCGCTGGAGACAGAGGTGGGACTTTCTCCCATGCCTGCCTTGACCAGGAGGGGAGCCCTACAAGTCCCCTCTGGCTCTGGCACTGCCCTGGGTGTCAGGCAGACACACTCAGGTCATCAGAACGATTTGCAGGTTAACCATTTCCATGGTCCTGTCAAGTAAACTGGTGCTATTGTCTCTTGCTGGCGATACACTGAGTAGACTTCTCAGCGACCCTCCTTCCCTGGTCAAACTCTCCTTATGTGGCCACCATGTACGCTCCTTCAACAAATCAGTATCCAAAAGCCTTGTGGAATTGTTTTTGTCTGGGGTAAATTTCTGTTTGCTCCTCGATCCCCAAACATTCTATTTCTTCATAAACTCAGGAATTAGGACAAAGTAACACTTCTGTTTCCCCCTTTTCTCCTCAGCCTTCCTCTCTCTACACTTAACTCTTTATCCTCAGTGACTTTCAACCCTTACTTGTTCTGTTTTGTTTAAGACAGATTCTCACAGTGTTGCCCAGGCTAGCCCCAACTCCTAGTCTTGAATAATCCCGCCTCACCCTCCCTAGTTGCTGGGACTGAATGCACACCAAGGCCCTGACTCAATCCTTACATGTGAACAACCTCTCCTAATTATAAATATAATTCTACGCCAGCACTTGGGCTTAATTAGCATGTTGTGTCCTCCTAAAGCCGGTTTTCAGTTCTCCTCCACCTCAGCCTCAAAGCGCCCCCTCCAGCCTTAGTCATCTGAGCCTTGGCCCCGCCCTCCAGCCTCAGTCATCTGCGCTTTGGCCCCGCCCTCCAGCCTCAGTCATC